>NW_007075729.1:0-302 GCF_000164805.1 Carlito syrichta
CTAGGAAAGGGAAAGAGGGAGGAAAATGTGTATTTTGTGCATATATTTGACAACATAATCAGGTCTTAGAGTGACTATAATTGTATTATGTTATATAATATTATTAAGTATGTTTTTCCTGTAAGATGCCTAAAGTCCTTTGTTGAGTGAGCCAGGTAAATGAAGAAAAATACATTTTTTATTCAACTTGAAAAATTGTTTAAAACTCATGAAATACCTTTTAAAACAGCTGAAGAAAAAGTTTGGTAACCCCAAAGAACTGGATAAATTCTGTTCTTACCATGTGAAAACTGCCTTCTTTC
>NW_007075730.1:0-427 GCF_000164805.1 Carlito syrichta
AAAAAAAAAGAAAAGAAAAGAAATGACAGTCCCTGGTGACATGTTTCTGTGGTCTCAGCTAATCTAGAGGGTGAGGCAGGGCTCCCGTGAACCCAGGAGTTTAAGGCTATAGCGCACCATGATCATGCTTGTGACTAGCTACTGCACTCCAGCCTGGGCAACACAGCAAGACCCCACCTCTAAAAATAAAAAGACAGAAACGGGAGTCTCCCACCCCCGCCCAGGGAGCAAAGACAAAAGTAACCATAGCTAGCATGCATAGATATTTATCTTGTGCCAGGCCCTGCACTGAGGTCTCCTCATGGGATGTCTCACTGAAGCCTTGCTACCACCCTCCACTGTAAGGAACTTTTCTTTTTTTTTTTCCTGAGTTGTAGTCTCACTCTGTCGCCCAGACTGGAGTGCAGTGGCTGCTCCCAGCCACCAC
>NW_007075731.1:0-319 GCF_000164805.1 Carlito syrichta
AATGGAAAGGAATGGAGATGAATGGAATGCATTGGAGAGAAATGGGAAAGAATGGAATGGTGTAATGGAATAGAGAGGACTGGAGAGCAATGGAATGGAATGGACAGTAATGGAATGAAATGGACAGGTATGGAATGGAATGGAGAGGAATGGAAGAGAATGGAGAAGAATGGAATGAAGAAGAATGGAATGGAAAGCAGTAGAATGGAAGGGAATGGAATGGGGGGAATAGAATGAAGAGTTATGGAATGGAATGGAGTGGAATGGAAGGGAATGGAATGGGGAGGAAAGGAATGGAATGGGGAGGAAGGTAATGGCA
>NW_007075732.1:0-884 GCF_000164805.1 Carlito syrichta
CTAAGCAGTGGGGTAGCCAGCTGACTCAACTAGGTGACAACTCGTTAGACAGCTGGCTAGCCAGCTGACTTAACTAGCTGACATCACTAGATAGCCAGGTGGCTAGTCAGTTTATTTACCTAGCTAGCTACCTACATATCACCCTGGTTTGCCAGCTGAATTAACCAGCTGATGTAAAGAATTAGCCGGCTGGCTAGCCAGCAGACTTATCTAGCTAGCTTTCCTTTTAGGCAGTTGGCTGGCCAACTGACTTAACTAGCTAGGCTGCTGACTTAACTAGCTGAGTTAACTAGGTATCTACCTACATAGCCAGCTGACATAACTAGCTGTTTTAACTTGCTAGATACCTAGCTAGCTATCATATGGCTAGTTGACTTAACTAGGTGACTTAATTAGCTAACTTGCTGATATATCTAGCTGACTTAACTAGTTAGCTTCCTAGGTAGCCAGCTGGCTTCAGTAGCTGAAATATCTAGCAAGCCAGATGGCTGCCCATTTGATTTAACTAACTTTTTAACAATCTAGCCAGCTGGCTTCTCAACTGATTTAATGTGCTGACTTAACTAGCTATCCAGTTGGTTAGCCAGCTGAGTAAACTAGCTGATTAAACTAGCTGGCCATCTGGAGATCCAGCTGACTTAATTGCCTAGCTACCCAGCTAGCCAGCAGCCTAGCCAGCTGACTTAACTAGCTGATTTAATGAAGTAGTCAGCTAGCTAGCCATCAGACTTAACTAACTATCTACCTAGCTATACAGCTGGATAGCCAGCTGAATTAACAATTTATATATCTAGATAGCCTAATGGATAGCCAACTGACAACTAGCTACCTACCTACATAGCCACTGGCTTGCCAGCTGACTTAAATTCCTAAGTACCTAGCTA
>NW_007075733.1:0-490 GCF_000164805.1 Carlito syrichta
TGGGAATATACCCGGAGGAACACAAATCATTCTACAAAAAAGATATCTGCACACGTATGTTTGTTGCAACTCTATTCACAATAGCAAAAACATGGAACCAACCGTGTTGCCCATCGAAGTTGGACTGAATAAAAGAAATGTGGTACATATACACAATGGAATATTATGCAGCCATAAAGAAGGACAAATATATGGACTTTGCAGCAAATTGGATGGGTTTGGAGTCTATCATACTCAGTAATTTATCACAGAAACACAGAACTGAGTTCCATATGTTCTCACTCATAAGGTGACCTTGAACAATTATAATGCTATTATAATGCTATAAGAAAACGATTGGAGCCGGGCTTGGTTACTCAGCCTGTAATCCCATACTTTGGGAGGCTGAGGTGAGTGAATTGCCTGAAACTGCGGGTTCAAGACCTGCCTGGGCAACTTGGCGAGACCTCATCTCTACAATAAATAAAAAATTAGCTGGGCGTGGTAGCGC
>NW_007075734.1:0-384 GCF_000164805.1 Carlito syrichta
CTTTCCATATCATTCCTCTCCATTACATTTCACTCCATTCCGTTCATCTTCACTCCATTATATTCCCTTCCATTTCATTGCTCTCCCTTCCATTCCCTTTTATTCCTTTCTTCTCCTTTCCTCTCCATTCAACTCAAATCCATTCCATTCCACCCCATTCCATTCCTCTCTATTCTATTACTCTTCCTTCCATTCCATTCCATTCTATTCCATTCCATTCCATTCCATTCCATTCCATTCTATACCTCTCCATTCCTTTCCATAGCATTCCATTCCATTCCATTCCTATCCAGTCAATTCCACTGCATTTCAATGCATTCCACCATATTACATTCCATTGCATTGCTCACCATTCCATTCCATTCCATTCCTCTCCATTGCATA
>NW_007075735.1:0-362 GCF_000164805.1 Carlito syrichta
GAGAGAGAGAGAGAGAGAGAGAGAGACAAGAGAGAGAGCTAATATAAAATCTCCTCAAGGAATTTACTCAAAAGACTAGGGACACAAGCAAAAACTTCACCAGAGTCCATGAAAGAGGCACAGACCCTGCATAACAAATATCCAGTCTCCAAATATGCGGACATTGACTCGTTACATTGTTCATGATTTCTAATTCAATTTTACTGCAGTTAGAGGAAATACTCTATAAGAGTCGAGTCTTTCGAAATTTGTGGAGACTTACTCATGTCCCAGCATGTGGTCTGTCTTGGAGAGCATTCCATGGATATTGAAAAACAATAGTCTGCAGTTGTTGGGTGTCGGATTCTATAAATGTCAATTCG
>NW_007075736.1:0-461 GCF_000164805.1 Carlito syrichta
TTTGGGAGGCCAAGGCAAGTGGATTGCCTGAGCCCATGGGTTCAAGACCTGCCCAGGCAACTTGGCAAGACCTCGTCTCTACTATAAATAAAAAATTAGCTGGGCGTGGTAGTGTGCACCTGTAGTTCCAGCTACTTGGAAGGCTGAGGCAGAAGGATTGCTGGAGCCCAGGGCAACGAAGTGAGACTCCAACTCAAAAAAAAGAGGTGATGTTGACTGTGTAGGAGTTTTCAACTTGAAAGAAGGCTTTTTATTTCTCTAGCTAGATTTTGTATTTGTGCAAAGGTGAAAGATAAAGCTGGAAAGGTTAATTGGGAGTGGTTGGTGAATGTCTGAGTTGGCTGAGTCAAAGAATTAGGATTTTGGCCAGGCTCGGTGGCTCAGCCTGTAATCCCAGCACTTTGGGAGGCCGAGGTGAGTGGATTGCCTGAGCTCGCGGGTTCAAGACCCGCCTGGGCAAC
>NW_007075737.1:0-576 GCF_000164805.1 Carlito syrichta
AAAAAAAAAAAAAAAAAAGCCGGGCTCGGTGGCTCAGCCTGTAATCCCAGTGCTTTGGAAGGCTGAGGTGAGTGGATTGCCTGAGCCTGCGGGTTCCAGACCCGCCTGGGCAACGAGACCTCATCTCTACAATAAATCGAAAAAATCAGCTGGTCGTGGTAGCACATGCCTATAATTCCGGCTCCTCGGAAGGCGGAGGCGGAAGGATCACCGGAGCTGCCGTGGCTGGGAGCGGCCGCTGCACTCCAGTCTGGGCGACAGAGTGAGACTCCAACTCAAATAAACAAACAAACAAAAAGAATTTCTGCTTATCAAAAGACACCATTAAGGGAGCAAACATGGACCAGGCACTATGGCTCATGCCTGCAATCCCAGCACTTTGGGAGGTGGAGGCAAGAGGACTCCCTGAGTCCAGGGGTTCAAGACTAGCCTGGGAAATTTGGCGAGACCTAGTCTCTACAATACATTTTTAAAATTGGCATCTGTAGTTCCAGCTACTCGGAAGGCTGAGGCGGAAGGATCGCCGGAGCCCAGCAGGTCGAGGCTGCAGTGGCCAGGAGCGTGCCACTGCCCTCC
>NW_007075738.1:0-300 GCF_000164805.1 Carlito syrichta
AAAAAAAAAAAAAAAATTGAAATACCTTGACATCTTCCTAACCAGAAACATGAAAGATCTTTACAATTAAAACTACAAAGCACTGCTCAAAGAAATCAAAGATGACACAAACAAGTGGAAAAATAATCCATACTCATGAATTTGAAGAATCAACATTGTTAAGATGTCCATTTTACATAAGACAATCTACAGATTTAATGTAATACCCATCAAAGTACCGGCAGCAGTCTTCTCAGACCAAGAAAAAAACAATACAGGAATTCATATGGAAACATAAGCAACCAAGAATAGCCAAAACAA
>NW_007075739.1:0-300 GCF_000164805.1 Carlito syrichta
AGTAGCTGGAACTACAGGTGCGCGCTACCACGCCCGGCTGATTTTTTGATTTATTGTAGAGATGAGGTCTTGCCAAGTTGCCCAGGAGGGTTTTGAACCCGCAGTTCAGGCAATCCACTCACCTCAGCCTCCTGAGGCGTGGGATTACAGGTTGAGCCACCGAGCCTGGCTAAGGGTCACATTTCAACATGAGATGTGGAGGGGACAGACATCCCACTGTAGTAGGCAAGCAGTGAATGATGACAAATTCCTGATCCTTCCAACAACCTTGTAAGGTTGGGGCTAGACACCCAAAAAGCC
>NW_007075740.1:0-515 GCF_000164805.1 Carlito syrichta
TAAAAGAAAAAATCCTAAAGGCAGCAAGAGAAAAAGGCCAGATCACCTACCATGGAAGACCAATTAGAATAACAGCAGATTAATCTAGAGAAACACTGCAGGCTACGATTGCTTGGAGCCCTATCTTCAAAGTCCTAAAACATAAACAACTTCAACCAAGATAACCTACCCAGCCAAGTTAAGCTTCATCAGTGAGGGAGAATTGAAATCTTTCCCAGATATCCAATCCCTAAGAGCCTATGCTGCCACCAGACCACCTCTGCATGAAACACTTAAGAAAGTACTAAACACAGAAGAAAAGGAAAAAAGAACAATATTCTTTGCAAGAGTACAGGAAAAAGAATAAAATACACAAGAACCAACCCCAAAGCAAAAAGAAAGACAAAAAACCAAGTTGAAGAACAACAGCTATATAAGAACTCTATTATAAGGACAAATTCTCACATTTCAATAATTATCCTGAATGTGAATGGACTAAATGCACCACTGAAAAGACATAGAATGACAAAATGGAT
>NW_007075741.1:0-518 GCF_000164805.1 Carlito syrichta
CTGAGGCAGAAGGATCGCCAGGGCCCAGCAGGTTGAGGCTGCGGTGGCCGGGAGCAGCCATTGCAGTCCAGTCTGGGTGACAGAGTGAGACTCCAACTCAAAAAAAAAACAAAAACGTGTCTTACTGGCCGGGCACGGTGGCTCATGCCTGTAGTTCCAGCTACTTGGAAGGCTGAGCCTGAAGGATCACCTGAGCCCAGCAGTTTGAGGCTGTGGTGGCCGTGAGTATGCCACTGCACTCCAGCCTGGGCAACAGGGTGAGAACTCCAACTCAGAAAAAAAAGAAAAAAAGTATCTTACCCCTAAGGGACTGGGTTAACCCTCAACTGAAGTTTTCAATAAATTTCAGCCAATTTCTTCTTCTAGAACCTATAACTTTTTCTTTTTTTTGTTTTGTTTGAGTTGGAGTCTCACTCTGTTGCCCAGGCTGGAGTGCAGTGGCTCCCGGCCACCGCAGCCTCTACTTGCTGGGCTCCAGCGATCCTTCCGCCTCAGCCTTCCAAGTAGCTGGAACTACA
>NW_007075742.1:0-452 GCF_000164805.1 Carlito syrichta
CAGAGTGAGACTCCTACTTAAAAAAAAAAAAAAAAGACAGTCGAAAAGAAGAGCCCTGGTAATGCTTCTCAGTATTCCAGAAGGATCCCTATTTAAAATGCCCCTGCCTCAGAGAAATGCAAATCAAAACCACAGAGATACCACCTAACCCCAATAAGAATGGCCATGATTAGTAAAACAAACAACAGATGCTGGCAAGGATGTGGAGAAAAAGGTATACTTCTACACTGCTGGTGGGAACGCAAACTAGTGCAGCCTCTTTGGAAGACAGTGTGGCAATTTCTGAAAGAACTAGAAGTTGACCCTCCATGTGACCCAGCAATTCCCCTGTTGGGAATATACCCGGAGGAACTCAATACATGCTACAAAAAAGATACTTGCACATGTATGTATGTTGCAGCTCTATTCACAATAGCAAAAACATGGAACCAACCATGCTGCCCATCGAAACT
>NW_007075743.1:0-430 GCF_000164805.1 Carlito syrichta
GCTGCGGTGGCCAGGAGCGGCCACTGCACTCCAGTCTGGGTGACAGAGTAAGACTCCAACCCCCCCAAAAAAAAATGTGCCCCAGTTTTTTTGTTTTCTTTACCCCTTTTAGAAGAGAAATATGCTGGATATAGAAGTTGCTTGTTTATAATTATTCTCCTAGATCTTATGGAAAAGCCAAGGATTTATATGGCATTAAACATGTTTAATTGTAAGGACATATATGGGCCGGGCTCGGTGGCTCAGCCTGTAATCCCAGCACTTTGGGAGACCGAGGTGAGTGGATTACCTGAGGCCACGGGTTCGAGACTCGCCTGGACAACTTGGCTAGACCTCATCTCTACAATAAATCAAAATTAGCCAGGCGTGGTGGTGTGCGCCTGTAGTTCCAGCTACTTGGAAGGCTGAGGCGGAAGGATTGCCGGAGGCC
>NW_007075744.1:0-470 GCF_000164805.1 Carlito syrichta
AAGAAGAAGAAGAAGAAGAAGAAGAAGAAGAAGAAGAAGAAGAAGAAGAAGAAACAGAAGCAGAAGAAGCAGAAGTGGAAGAAGAAGAAGCAGAAGAAGAAGCAGAAAAAGGAGAAGAAGAAGCAGAAGGAGAAGCAGAAGCAGAAGAGGCAGAAGAAAAGAAGAAACAGAAGCAGAAGCATAAGAAGAAGAAGAAGAAGAAGAAGCAGAAGCAGAAGAAGCAGAAGAAGAAGAAGAAGAAGCAGCAGAAACAGAAGCAGAAGAAGAAGCAGAAGCAGAAGCAGCAGGAGCAGAAGAAGAAGCAGAAGCAGAAGCAGAAGCAAAAGCAGAAGAAGTAAAAGAAGAAGCAGAAGATGCTGAAGAAGAAAAAGAAGCAGAAGAAGACGAAGCAGAAGAAGAAGAAGTAGAAGAAGAAGAAGAAGAAGAAGATTCAGAAGAAGCAGCAGAAGAAGCAGAAGCAGAAGCAGAAG
>NW_007075745.1:0-376 GCF_000164805.1 Carlito syrichta
CGGTGGCCCGGGAGCGTGCCACTGCACTCCAGTCTGGACGACAGAGTGAGACTCCAACTCAAAAAAAAAAGAAAAGGTCATTAGGGATCTCCTCCTGGCTGGATCCCACTTAAATTTTTCAAGGGTTTCAATACCAGCACATACAAGATATCATTCAGTTTCTACCTGAGTGTCTCCAGTAATAGGACATCCAGACTGCACCAGGAAAAGACAGTTCCTTTAAAGATGACTCCAACTGAAAAATTATTTATTTATTTATCATAAAGATGTGGGGTACAATTCAGGGTTAGGTATACAAACGTTGATCATGCAGGTACCCTTGTTGATGAGGAATGCCCCTCCCTCCCCTAGCAGTTTCCCTCAACTGCCAATCCCA
>NW_007075746.1:0-379 GCF_000164805.1 Carlito syrichta
TTCCTATTTGGATACTCCTGATTGCCTTCTCTTCTCTGATTGCTCGAGCCAGGACTTCCAATACTATGTTGAACAGGAGGGGTGAGAGTGGACATTCCAGTTTTCAGGGGAAATAGTTCCAATTTTTGCCCAATTTTTGTCCATATGCTGGCTGTGTTTCTCGTAGATGGCTTTTACTATTTTGAGGTATGTTCCCCATATGTTTAGATGTTCAAGGGTTTTTATCAAGAAGGGATGCTGGATTTTATCAAAAGCTCGTTCGGCATCTAATGATATGATCATACGGTTTTTGTTTTGACATCTGTTGATGTATTTAATTACATTTATGGTTTTACGAATGTTGAACCAGGCTTGCATCCCAGAAATGAAGCCTACTTGG
>NW_007075747.1:0-328 GCF_000164805.1 Carlito syrichta
CAGCATGATGTTAAACAACTCCTGGGTCAATGACGAAATCAAAACAGAGATCAAAAGATACCTGGAAACAAATGAAAATGATGAAACAACTTACCAAAATCTCTGGGATGTCTTAAAAGCTGTAGTAAAAGCGGAATTTATATCCCTACAAACACACATGAATAAAATGCAAGGAACACAAATTAATAGCCTAACAATCCACCTTAGGAAGCTGGAAAAGCACGACCAAAAAAACCCTAATTTCAGCACATGAATCCAGTTCACCAAAATAAAAACCCAAATCCGGGACATAGAAGACAAAAAGATAATACAAAAAAATCAATTAAAC
>NW_007075748.1:0-352 GCF_000164805.1 Carlito syrichta
CTGCAATAAGCCATTATTGTGCCACTGCACTTCCAGCCTGGGCAGCAGAGTGAGGCCCTGACTCAAAAAATAAACAAATAAATAAAAACATAAGAAATAGTTGGCAGGTCGGGTGCGATGACTCACTTCTATAATCCCAGCACTTTGGGAAGTTGAGGTAAGAGGATTGCCTGAGCCCACGGGTTTGAGACCAGCCTGTGCAATGTGGAGAGAAATCATCTCTACAATAAATCGAAAAATTAGCCAGGCATGGTGGCGCATGCCTGTATTTCCAGCCACTTGGAAGACTGAGGCAGAAAGATCACCTGAGCCCACCAGATCGAGGCTGCAGTGGCTGTGAGCATGCCACTGC
>NW_007075749.1:0-376 GCF_000164805.1 Carlito syrichta
AACAAACTTTCAGGTGAACGGAATACAAAAGAAAGGAGGAGTAGTGATCTTAATTTCAGATAAAATACCCTTCAAGCTACTAAAAATCAAAAAAGGCCGGGCTCGGTGGCTCAGCCTGTAATCCCGCACCTTTGGCAGGCTGAGGTAAGTGGATAGCCTGAGCTCGAGGGTTTGAGACCCGCCTAGGCAGCAAGACTTCATCTCTACAATAAATCAAAAAATCAGCCAAGCATGGTAGCGCATGCCTGTAATTCCAGCTACTCAGAAGACTGAGGCGGAGGGTTCACTAGAGTCCAGCAGGTCAAAGCTGCAGTGGCCAGGAGCAGCCACTGCACTCCAGTCTGAGCGACAGAGTGAGACTCCAACTCAAAAAAAA
>NW_007075750.1:0-419 GCF_000164805.1 Carlito syrichta
AAGAACTCAACTTGTCTGTTGACACTAATCTCATGTTGTTGATACTTTAACACACTGCTTAAAATAAATATTCGTGTCTACGAAATGAACACTTACATCTAATGAGAAGACATATGTCTAAGAAGGAGAACAATTATTGTAAGGTGATTCCTTTGAGAGCACTGTCAAATGTCTGAAGTAAAAAACATGTTTGATTACCAAAACTAAGAAGAGCCCGTTCATATTCATAAAGAGCAACATGCTAATTCTTTTAAAATATTTGTTTCATTAATTTGTTAGTCTAAGAATAAACTCTGTGTTAGTTTAAGGAAATATAAAAAGATGATCTTCACTTTTTCTTTTATAGAAAATGAATTTAGAGAACATGCTAATGCTATCCCCAGGGGAAAATTTCACCCACGCCATTCTACCCAGGTGTA
>NW_007075751.1:0-395 GCF_000164805.1 Carlito syrichta
CTTTGTTTCTGTGAAAGATCACTCAGTATTACAGACTCTAAGTCCATCCAGGTTGCTGTGAAGTTCATGATTTTGTCCTTTATGGCTGCGTAATATTCCATCGTGTACATTTACCACATTTTTAAAAATTTCAGTCCTCTTTTGAGGGGCAGCACGGTTGGTTCCATGTTCTTGCTACTGTGAACAATGCTGCGATAAACATACGTGTGCAGGTTTCTTTTTTATAGAGTGATTTCAGTTCTTCCAGGTATATTCCCAGTAGGGGGATTGCGGGATCTTTTGGAAGGTCGATTTTTAGACATTTTAGGAATCGCCACACTGTTTTCCACAGAGGCTGTACTAGTTTACACTCCCACCAACAGTGTAGAAGTGTTCCCTTTTCACCACACCCTCTC
>NW_007075752.1:0-313 GCF_000164805.1 Carlito syrichta
AATGGAACTGAGAGGAATGTAATATAATGGAGAGGATTGGAATGGAATGAAGTGGAATGGAATGGAATGGAATGGAATGGCATGGAATTGAGAGGAATAGAATGAAATCGAGTGAAGTGAAATGGAATGGAGTGGAGTGGAATGGAATGGAATGGAAGGAATTGAGAGGAATGAAATGGCAAAGAAAGAAATGGAATGGAGTCGATGTATTGGAATTGAATGGAGAGTATTGCAATGGAATGCAATAGAATATAAAGGAATGGAATCGAGAGGAATGGAATGGAATGGAGAGGAATAGACTGGAGAGGAATGG
>NW_007075753.1:0-364 GCF_000164805.1 Carlito syrichta
TGTACCCCACAAAACCATAATAAAAAATACTGATTAATGAAAAAAAAAGAAAAAAGAAAAGAATGGAATGGAATGGAATGGAGAGGAATTGATTGGAATTGGGTGGAATAGAATGGAACGGAGTGGAATGGAATGGAATCGAATGGAATGGTGCGGAATTTAATGGAATGGAGTGGAATGTAATGCGATGGAATGGAGAATAATGGAATGGGATGGAGAGGAATGGAATCGAATGGAGCGGAATGGAATTGAATGGAATGGAATGGAATGGAATGGAAAGGAGAGGGATGTAATGCATTGGAGAGGAAAGGAATGGAATGGAGTGGAATGGATTAGAATGGAATGGAGAGGATGGAATACAAGG
>NW_007075754.1:0-752 GCF_000164805.1 Carlito syrichta
AGGCTGAAGGATGAGAAGCAGCGGCTGCAGCGGGAGCTGGAAGACCTCAAGTTCTCCGGGGAGGCCGCGCTGGTGAGGTGAGGCCTCGGCGCCACGGGAGGCCTCGGACGGTGCGGGATGGCGCTCCCCGCTGGCGACGCCGACCCTTTGCAGGCAGCAGAAGCTTCAGGCCGAGGCGGAGGGGCGCCTCCGGCAGGAGGAGCGGCGCCTGGCCCGGTCCCGGGAGCAACTGAAGCGCACGTCGCAGGCGATGCGGGCCGTCGGGGACAGTCTGCTGCACCTGGCGGGCAGGCTGAGCCACGTCGCCGTGGTAGGCCCCTCGAGGAAGCCTCCAGACTCTCCTGGACCGAGGAGGCCTGCGGCTGGGGAAAGGGGGTAGTGCCCGCCACACCCCCATCCTGTGCCTCGGACTCCCCGCGGAGGCCCTGCCCCGCCTCAAGCCCCGTCCCCAAGGAAAGTCCCACCCTGCCCCACCCCAAACCTCGGAGACCCCCAGAGGCCCCTCTCCAGTCCTGGAGCGGCCCTAGGCAGGAGAGGCCCCCCTCCCGCAGCCGAAGCCCAGTCCTTCCGGAGGCCGTCCCACAGCGGCCTCCCTCAGCTATCACGCCCTCCAGAGACCCCCATGCTGCTAGTTCAGAGGCTCCGCCCTCGCAGGCGTGGTCTTGGCCTCGGAGTTCCCGCCCCACAGGGACTACTAGTACTCCCCGTGCGTGGCCCCTTGCCCAGGAGGAAAGTTCCTGCCCCCAGGAGAA
>NW_007075755.1:0-568 GCF_000164805.1 Carlito syrichta
GGGCTCAGGCAATCCACTCACCTCAGCCTCCCAGGGTGCGGGATTACAGGCTGAGCCACCGAGCCCGGCTATGTTATTTTTTTGAGTTGGGGTCTCTTACTCTGTTGCCCAGGTTGGAGGACAGTGGCATGCTCACGGCCACCGCGGCCTCGACCTGCTGGACTCAGGCAATTCTTCTGCTTCAGCCTTCCAAGTAGCTGGAACTACAGGCACATGCCACCACACCCAGCTAATTCTTTGATCTGTTATAAAGATGAGGTCTCACCAAGTTGCCCAGGCTGGTCTTGAACCCATGGGCTCAGGCAATCCTCCTGCCTCCGGCTCCCAAAGTTTTGGGATTACAGGCAGCAGAGCATGACCTTGTCTCTTAAAAATAATTATTTGTGGCCGGGTTCGGTGGTGCAGTCTGTAATCCTAGCACTTTAGGAGGCCGAGGCGGGTGGATTGCCTGAGCCTGCTGGTTCGAGACCAGCCTGGGCAACTTGGTGATAGCTCATCTCTACAATAAAATAAAAAGTAGCCAGGCGTGGTAGCACGTATGTAGTTCCAGGCTACTCGGAAGGCTGAG
>NW_007075756.1:0-679 GCF_000164805.1 Carlito syrichta
TCAGGTTAGCTAACTAGTAGGCTTGCTCACATGCAAACTGGTGAGGAAACTAGTCAGGTCACTTGCCAGCCAACAATTCAACTAACTTGTTGGCTTGCTCAAAGGTCAAAAGATCGCTAACTAGTCGTTTGCTCACCAGCCAACTAGTTAAGTCAGCTCACCGTTCATCTCTCTCGCTGGTGGACTAGTTTTGGCAAACACGTGTAGGCTCATGAGCCGGCAAAATAGTTAATTCAGCTGACCAGTCGGCTCACTCACCTGCTTACTAGTTAAGTCAACTCACCTGTTGGCTCACCCTCTGGCCGACAAGTTAAGTCAGTTAAATGGTTGGCCTACTAGCCGGCACACCAATTAACTAAGCTAACCAATCGGCCAACTAGTGGGCCAACTTGTCAACTGACAAGTTAGATCAGCTAATTAGTCGGCAGATTAGTTAGGTCAGCTAAGTAGTCGGCCAACTTGTCGGCCAAGTTAGGTCAGCAAACAAGCCAGCCAACTACCTAGCTGAGCTAATTAGGGGGCCAACTGGTCAGTCAAATAGTTAACCCAGGTAAGTAGTTGGCCGACTAGTCAGCAAGCTGGTTAACCCAGCTAACAAGTCAGCCGAGTAGTCAGCCAACCTGTTATACCAGATAACTAGTCAGCCGACTTGTCAGCCTACAAGTTGTCACCTAGCTAA
>NW_007075757.1:0-398 GCF_000164805.1 Carlito syrichta
TAGGAGTATGCTGGCTGTGGGTTTCTCGTAGATGGCTTTTACTATTTTGAGGTATGTTCCCCGTATGCCTAGATGTTCAAGGGTGTTTATCAAGAATGGGTGCTGGATTTCATCAAAAGGTTTTTCTGCATCTAATGATATAATCATGTGGTTTTTGTTTTGACATCTGTTGATGTATTTAACTACATGTATGGTTTTACATATGTTGAGCCAGCCTTGCATCCCAGGAATGAAGCCTAGTTTGTCATGTTGGATGATTTTTGAGATGTGTTGCTGAATTCGGTTCACTACGATCTTGTTGAGAATTTTAGCATTTATGTTCATCAAAGATATTGGCCTATAGTTCTTTTTCTTTGTTGGATCTTTACCTGGCTTGGGTATCAATGTGATGTTGGCTT
>NW_007075758.1:0-4373 GCF_000164805.1 Carlito syrichta
TCTATATAGATCAATGACTAAGCTTGCTTCAAAATCCACCCCCAAGGTTGAAGGTATGTTATCTTGGGACTCCCAGCCGTATCCTTATTTCTAGCCAACTTACATGCTCGATTGCCTAAAACCTCATGCTATGGATCATCCTCCACCTAAGCCACCTCTCCATCAGGCTGAAATTGTGCTGTTCCTGTTAGCTGTAACCCCTACTTCCTATGGATTATATCCTGTTTTGCTCCCCTCCACTGAGAATCCTCTTGAGGATCCAGTTGTCTCCAACCCTCCACCTTATAATCCTCAAGCATCCTCACCTGTTGTTACTTCTACCACCTCCCTTTGCCCATCGCTGGCCCCAGCCCCCACAGCAGCTACAGCTGCAGTCATCTCTAGATCCACCCTCTCTCTGTCCTCTCCACCTCCAGCTGCCCATCTCTGATCTTGGACCAATACAGCCCCTCTCCTTCCCCTCAGGGAACTTCTTCCTCCACAAACGGGCAGAGTGACCTTTTCTAGTATATACTCCTGTCTCCACATCTGATTTATGCAACTGGAAATACCAGAATCCAGTGTTTTCAGACAAGCCCCAGGCTTTGGAGTCTCTAATGGATTCAATCATGTGCACTCATCGCCCCACATGGAATGATTGCCAGCAACTCCTGTTGACATTGTTTACATCAAAGAAGCAGGAGCGAATTAGGGTTGAAACCAGAATATCTGTTCTAGCTTCAACTCCTTTTAGCCAGGAAGATATTCAGGAAATAATAAATGACATTTTTCCCTCTTCTCACCTGATTTGGACTCTAATACTTTGGCTGGGTCCAGGGCATTAGATACATAGCACTGCACTCTATTAGCAGGGATAATGGGAGCAGCCCAAAAACCTATCAACCCCTAAAACTACAAAATTCTCCAGGAACCTGAAGAATCTCCAGGGGCATTTCTTGAAGGCCTTCAAGAAGTTATCCATATCTATACCCCATTCGATCCCTCAGCTCCTGAGAATACTCAAGCTATTAATTTAGTATTTATTACACAGGCAGCCCCAGACATCAAGAAAAAATTGCAGAAACTTGAGGGTCTAGTGAAATGAATATCTCCCAGCTACTGGAAGTAACTTGAAAGGTTTTTGATAACCGGGATATTGAAAAACAAAAATTAGCGACAGAGGCTGATAAAACAGCCAAATGCCAGGTTCAGATTTGGTAACAGTCTTCTAAGCTTCCTGTTCTGACTGGAGGCTGCCATGTCAGAATAGGAAAGAAAATAGGAAGGGGGAAAAGAGGAAGGGACAAAAAGGGACTGGACAATCCCTGCTGACTGAATACAATGCGCATATTGCAAGGAAATTGGACACTGGGCAAAAGATCACTCAAAAAATCCAAAATCAGGAACAAACAACCCTAAGCCAGTTTGGTTCCTGCTCAGGAGGACTGAGGGGGCAGGTCTCTTTTTCTTTAGGCCCCCAAGAACCCATGGTCACTCAGTTGCAGGGGGCCACTACTCCAACTTTTAGTGGATACAGGGGGGAACTTTCAGTCCTAAGATCACCATTAGAACCCATGTCCAATAAACAAATTTCTATTCAAGGGGCAACAGTTGCAACTACAAACTGCAAGTTCACCTCCAATAGAACCATTGACTTAGGACACAAACGAGCCACTTACTCACTCTTCCTAGACCCTGACTGCCAATACTGCCTCATGGGCCAGGATTTGCTTCAAAAATTAAGAGCAACTATTGTGCTTTCACTTGAAAAGACTGAAATGTTTGTTTCAACTGCTTACCAAATGCTTTTAACTGTCCCAGTCTCTGAGGAATACCTCCTGACATCTGCTAATCCTCCCACTGATAATGTCTCATCAAGCTTGCTTCTACAGTTACAGCAAGAGTTCCCCTCAGTCTGGGCAGAGATAAACCCACCAGGATTGGCAAAACATCACCCTCTGGTTGTGGTGAGTCTGCTGGCTTTGGGCGCTCCTGTAAAATTTCACAATATCCTATGAACTTACAAACTCAGAGAGGGATTAGTCTCCACAATAGAAGACTCATGGCTGCAGGCATCTTAACACCCTGTAAATCTGCATGAAACACACTGTGTTTGACAGTCAAAAAGCCAGAGACATCTAACTACAGACCCATCCAGTATTTAAGGGAAGTCAGTAAGCGAATTGAGACAATTCATCCCACCTCCTAACCCATACACCTTGCTCAGTTTTCTTCCTCCTCAATAACAAGTATATATTGTATTAGATTTAAAAGATGCATTCTTTTCTATTCCCTTGTCTCCAGTAAGTCAACCCATTTTTGCCTTTGAATAGACAGATCCGGATTCAGGAGACACCAGTAAGCTAACTTGGACCAGGCTGCCACAAGGTTTCAAAAATTCCCCAACACTGGTTGGAGAAGAATTACAGCAGGACTTAACAGGTTTTCATGTTGCTCACCCTGAGTCTACTTTACTGCATTACGAAGATGATCTTCTGCTTGCAGCAGACCTGGACACTTGTCTAAAAGACATTGCTACAACTTCTCCAGGACCTAGGTTACTGGGTATCAGCTAAGAAGGCACAGCTCTGCTCGCCTGAAGTCTCCGATCTGGGATATAAGCTAAAAGGGGGTAAGTGAGCCCTGTCCACAGCCTGGAAGGAGGCCATCCTCCAAAACACCACCCCAACTTCAAAGCAGCAGATACAAGAATTTCTGGGGGTAGTGGGGTATTGCTGGCTGTGGATCCCGGGTTTTGCTGAAATTGCCAAGTCACTCTATAGTACCACTTTGGATGTGGGGAATCAGCCCCTAGTATGGACTGGTACCAAAGAACAAGCCTTCATAGTTAAAAATTACACTTAAACAGGCCCCAGCTTTTGTCCTTCCAGATGTAACCAAGCCCTTCCACCTGTTCATTCATGAACAATGGGGAATTGCCAAAGGAGTTCTCACTCAAACTCTAGGGCCTTGGAGATGACTGGTGGCCTACATGTCTGAATCTGGTGGCTTCTGGTGGGCCCTCTTGTCTACAGCCTATCGCTGCCATGGCTATACTAGTCAAAGAGGCAGACAAACTAACTTTTGGTTCAAAATCTGATATTAACAGTCCCCATACTGTTGAGACTCTACTATGAGGAGGCTCTAGGTGCTGGATGTAATGCCTGAATCACTCAATATCAGACCCTCCTGCTTGATCAGCCCAAAATAACTTTCTCTCCTATTCAGAGCCTTAACCCAGCAACCTTATTGCCAGACGACAACCTGAAATGCCAGTACATAACTGTGAGGACCTATTGGACATCTCATAAGCCAGGCACCCTGATCTTCGAGACACTCCCTTAATCCAAGTTGATGCAGACCTGTTCACAGATGGTAGTAGTCTGGTAATAGATGGAATCTGGAAGGCTGGACAGCTGTGATTATGACCCATAAAGTGCTCTAGTCACAAACCCTACCAAATGGAACATCTGCACAAAAGGATGAACTAATTGCAGTAACTCAAACTCTTTGGGGAAAAAATCGAGTGAACATTTTCAGTGACAGCTTGTTTGCTATTGCTACCATCCATGTCCATGCCATGATTTACAGGAAGTGAGGACTCCTTACTGCAGAGGGTAAGACCATAAAAAAGAGAAAATCTTAGCTCTTCTGGAGGCTATATGCCTTCCAAAAGAGGTGGCTGTCTTCATTGCAGGGGATACTAAACACCAGAAGCAATTGGAAATCACCTGGCAGATTGAGCAGCCTGAGAGGCAATGGAGATTCCAGTTGAACACTTGAATATTCTCTTTTTTTTTTGAGTTGGAGTCTCACTCTGTCGCCCAGACTGGAGTGCAGTGGCCACTTCCAGCCACCGCAGCCTCAACCTGCTAGGCTCTGGCGATCCTTCTGCCTCAGCCTTCTGAGTAGCCAGAATTACAGGTGCATGCTACCACGCCCAGCTGATTTTTTTTGATTTATTGTTGAGATGAGGTCTCACCTGCCCAGGTGGGTCTCGAACCCGCGGGCTCAGGCAATTTACTCACCTCAGCCTCCTAAAGGCATGGGATTACAGGCTGAGCCACTGAGCCCGGCTTGAATATTCTTTTAACTAAAACTTTTTCAGCTCCTTCTCTCCCAAACCAGCCTACTTATAACCAAGAGGAGGAGGAACAGGTGGGCTTAGCGGTAGCTCATAAAAACTCCACTGGCTGGTAGATTAAGGACTCTAAAATTATTTCACCTGAAGCCCTCAGACACACCCTGGTAAAATAACTACATTCAGTTACTCACTTGGGAGTTATCAAAATAACTAAGCTGTTAAACAGTTTTTATCATATTAATGACTTAAAGAGCATAGCTGCAATGGCAGCTGCCATGTGCCCTCCCTGTACCCAAGTCAATGCAAAGCC
>NW_007075759.1:0-305 GCF_000164805.1 Carlito syrichta
CTACATAGACCTCTGGCATGACAACCGATTTAACTACCTAACTAACTAGCTAACCTGCTGGCCAGCGAACTGACTTAACTACGTGGCTTAACTAGCTAGCTAGCTTGATAGACAGCTGATTTCACTAGCTAGGTACCCTGCTAGGTAGTTGGCTAGCCAGCTGACTGAAATAACTGACTTAATTAGCTAGATACCTAGCTAACAAGCTGACATAACTAGCTAACTTAACTAGCTAGATACCTAGCTAGCCAGCTGGCTGGCCAACTGACTTAACTAGCTGACTTAACTAGTTAGCCTGCTGGCTG
>NW_007075760.1:0-342 GCF_000164805.1 Carlito syrichta
AGAATATACTTCACCTTATTTGTGCATTTGCTACCCACTGAACATTTGGGCAGTTTACAATTTAGGATATAACTGATAATGCTCTATATACATTCTAGTACATGTCTTTGGGTAAACACATACACCCAATTCTGGTGGGTAATTATCTGAGAGAGGAGTCGCAGAGTCAGAGGGAGTACATTTTTTTAGCTTTTGTAGATACCACCACACGGGCTTCCAAAGTGGTTGTACCAATTTGGGTTACTATTGCTCCAAATTCTTGGTAGTCCTTACCATTTTTCTTCCTTTTCATTTTAACCATTTTTGTGGATTTATAATAATAATGTACTGTGGTTTTTTTTT
>NW_007075761.1:0-494 GCF_000164805.1 Carlito syrichta
CCAAGTTGCCCAGGTGGGTCTCGAACCCACGGGCTTAGGCAATCCACTCACCTCAGCCTCCCAAAGGCGCGGGATTACAGGCTGAGCCACCAATCCTGCATAACCATTTTGAAAGATAATTTACCAGTTTCTTACAAAACCCAACATACTCTTATCATCCTAGCCAGCCATCAAGCTCTTTGATATTTACTTGAAAGGGTTAACTACTTATGCCCGCGTAAACACCTGCTCACAGATGTTTACAGCAGCTCTGTTCATAATTGCCAAAACTCAGAAACAACGGGGATATCCTTCAGTGGGTGAATGGATTTTTAAAAACTGTGGAAAACAGTGTGGCAATTCCTAAAAGTTCTAAAAATCAACCTTCCATATGACCCCACAACCTCCCTACTAGGGATATATCTGGAACAACTCAAATCACTCTATAAAAAAGATACCTGGCCGGGCTCGGTGGCTCAGCCTGTAATCCCGCGCCTTTGGGAGGCTGAGGTGAG
>NW_007075762.1:0-677 GCF_000164805.1 Carlito syrichta
AATTTCTTTTTGTTCCAACCTAGGTAGGTTGTGTGATGTCAGAAAGTCCTCCATTTCCTTCTGGTTTTCAAGTTTGTTTCCATACAAGTGTACATAGTCATCTCTAATGATCTTTTGTATTTCTTCAGGGTGAGATGTGACTTCATCTTTTGTGTTTCTGAATATGCTTATTTGGTTTTTTTCTCGTTTTTTCTTGGTCAGTCTAGCTAGGGGACCATCAATCTTGTTTACCCTTTCGAAGAACCAGCTTTTTGTTTCATTGATTTTTTGTATTATCTTTTTGTCTTCTATGTCCTGGATTTGGGCTTTTATTTTGGTGATCTGGATTCTTCTGCTGAAATTAGGGTTTTTGTGGTCTTGCTTTTCCAGCTTCTTTAGGTGGCTTGTTAGGTTGTGAATTTCTATTCCTTCCATTTTCTTCATGTGTGTTTGTAGGGATATAAATTCCCGAGAGGGGTGTTTTTATAAGAGTGGTCCAGGGTGGGCCAGGGGTATTGTCTTTGGGGGTGGTCTGCAGAAGGATTCTTCCAGAGGTTTGTGAAGCAGCTGATTGGTGGTATTTTGTTTCCTTAAGGTTAGTTAACAGCAATAATTAACTAGCAGCAAATGGTTAGCTACTTTTTATTTACTGCAAATCTTTTATAGCTGGCTAACCACCTTTTTTTTTTTTTTTTTTT
>NW_007075762.1:1184-12270 GCF_000164805.1 Carlito syrichta
GGGCTCAGGCAGTCCACTCACCTCAGCCTCCCAAAGGCGCGGGATTACAGGCTGAGCCACCGAGCCCAGCTAGCTAACCACCTTTTATGACTTTTGCTGTTATCAGTAGGTTTCTTTGTAACATTTGTAAAATCTCATCCCGAGATTTCCTTCCTCAGTTTACCCAATTGCTGCCTGCCTAATTGGGCCTCATATTCCTCCACATAATGTATTAATAGTAATTTTTTTTTTTTTGAGTTGGAGTCTTACTCTGTCGCCCAGACTGGAGTGCAGTGGCCGCTCCCAGCCACTGCAGCCTTGCCTGCTGGGCTCCGGCGATCCTTCCGCCTCACCCTTCCGAGTAGCTGGAATTACAGGCCTGTGCTACCACGCCCGGCTGATTTTTTGATTTATTGTAGAGAGGAGCCACCGAGCCCGGCTAATAGTAATTTTAAAGTAAGGATAAACACTGAACATTTAGCATTACAGTACCATCTTAAGACATATTGGTAGTGTCTTAATTAAATATGCATATTCTATTAGGATGACTCGTTTTTCAGGTTGCTGGAGACCTTTAAGGGAACTACTTGCATTTACAAAAAGGCATCTACACAATACTTTTCTTTGGTAAGTCTGGTTGAGTGAAATTCAGGTATATTTTAGGTCAGTGTTCCTTGGTGTTTTTTTCTTTTAAGTTATTTTATTTTAATTTCAGGTTCTTTGAAATTTATCCTTGCATTCTTTTAACTTGATAATGTGATACAGTATTTAAAAATACTGTATTAATTTTCCTTATGAATCTCATTCTTTGGCATAACTTTTCACTTTCTTTTAACACTGAATTTCAAATTTCACAATTTCTGCAATGTCAATATGTATCGTTTGAAGCAGTTATCTAACTGAAATGATAGGAAATTTTAAACATGCCATAATGCTTTCAATTTTAGTAGTTTGTGTGTATAATATTATTGATGTTTCACAGTGTTAAATATACTTTTTAATGCCAGATATAAACATTCTTCTCTCTCTTTCCAGCTTAAGGTATCTCCTTTCCTCCTCAGGGGACAGCTGTGGTGGGCAGACCAGAGTTTGGCAGAGTAATAGTTTGCTGTCTCCCTTTTATTTTATTTTATTATTTTTTTTTGAGTTGGAGTCTCACTCTGTCGCCCAGACTGGAGTGCAGTGGCCGCTCCCGGCCACCACAGCCTCGACCTGCTGGGCTCCGGCGATCCTTCCTCCTCAGCCTTCCGAGTAGCCAGAATTACAGGCGCGCACTACCACACCCGGCTAATTTTTTGATTTATTGTAGAGATGAGGTCTCACCAATTTGCCTGGGCAAGTCTCGAACCCACGGGCTCAGGCAATCCACTCACCTCAACCTCCCAAAGGCGCGGGATTACAGGCTGAGCCACCGAGCCCAGCTTGCTGTCTCCCTTTTAGGCAGTTGCACTTTTCGATTTTCAGGATTCATTCTAGTAGCGGTGCCATTTATACCCATTGTACTTTCGTATACTCCTTTTTCTTGAAGAAGCAGCAAGCAGCACCCTCCCAGCCCTTACATCTAACTAATTTAGTATTATATTTTACTCTTATCAAATTACATTAAGTCTGAAATTCATTTATTCTTTCAACACATATTTATTGAAGATCTGTCTTCTATGCATGTGCCTAAGTAAAAGGATCCCAATCCTAGTGAGGGTGGTGTTCCACGGAGGAGAGAAACACTTGATTCTTTAGTGGCAGGTACCTTGATAGAGCTGTAACACAGAGCTCTGAGGGACATTTGAACTGAGTCTTAAGGTTTGAGGTCTCAGGGGTTTTTTCCCAAGCTGGTGAAAATCTATTTTCTTTTCTAATAAAGAAAACGGGAAGAAAGGTGTTCTTTGATTTTGATTCTAGGAAGTTCCTTCCGGCTGTAAATAGTCTGTGATTATATCACTCTACAAGAGTGGAAAGGTCTGGAGGACACTGGCCCTATGTACTACTGGACTTTTATGGACTTCTGTCTTGGCAGAAATAGAGCTTTGTATGTGTACAATGCCTGTGTTCTAATTGAGTGTTAACAAAAAAAGAGAAAGAAAAAAAAGTCTATGAGCACGAATAGTGCCTAACTGGCCAAAGTGTAGGAAATAGTACATGTTTTCCTTCCTTCCTACTCACCCAGGACACTATGCTGTGTGACCCTTGTTTGATCTGGATGCAGTTTTTCTTTTCCTTTTCTTTTTTTGAGTAGGTGTCTCACTCTGTTGCCCAGGGTGGAGTGCCATGGCACACTCACAGCTACCCTAGCGTTGACCTGCTGGGCTCTGGGGAGCCTCCTGCCTCAGCCTTCCAGGTAGCCAGAACTACAGGCATGCGCTACTACTCCCGGCTAATTTTTTATTTTTACTGTAGGGACGAGGTCTCACCAAGTTGCCTGGGCTGATCTCGAACCCACGGACTCAGGCAATCCAGTCGCCTCTGCCTCCCAAAGTGCTAGGATTACAGGCTGAGCCACCGAGCCCGGGTTGGATGCAGTTTTTCATTTGAGGCCAAGTGAAATGGCAAATCCTAGACTTGAATGGTTTGAAGGCAGAGCTTCTTGTTGGTGAGGACTCATGGTGACAAATGACTGTACAAACCTTCTTAGATAGGAAGAAGTAAATTAGTTTTGAACAAAATTTTTAGGAAAAGCTAGGAAATTACTTAAACACCAGCTGTGAGAAAGGTTACATCCATTTAATGATGGAAGTGCTAATTTTATGCATCCCTGTTAATAGCTTTGAAATGAAGAAAGGAAAATACTAATTCTTAGCTCATCTGTACTTTGATTTAGCTCTCAGAATCTGTTTTCTGAAAGTGATAGAAAAGGACAGTTTGGGGAGAGCAGAAGGTGAAGGGTGTATCCCAACACATTGCAGTGTTTCTTGGGTGATGTATTATGAATTTATTAACCAAGGATTTATCACATCTTTGTTTGTAATGGTTGTACTTTCAGGTTTTAAGGTAATGAGTTTGGAAAGTTGTAATTTAAGTTATACTGCCCTTCAGTATTCCCAAACCAGACTTTTAAATATATATGATGTCTCCTATATTGATATTCTATGGTATACCGTTAAATCTACATCTTTCATGATTTTATACTTTTCCATCAGGTCCTCCTAGGCTGAAAAGTCCATTACATTGTCTGAACTTTCATGAAAGTCTTTTTCTTTAGTCACAGTCATTTTCTGTTCTTTTTTGAGTTGCATTGGATCTTTTCTTGAGGTGTGACAATTAGGACTTTATGCTTCATATAGAGAATCATAACTTTTTCTTCATATAGAGAATCATAGCAGTTTTGTGTTTGGATATTGTACAGCTTAAGAATCAATTTCTAATTTCCTTCATAATGATGATGAAAACTTTATGGTCCTCTTGATTCACTGTATTTAGATCTCTGGGTTTTCTTTCTTTCCTTTTTTTTTTTTTTTTTTTGAGTTGGAGTCTTACTCTGTTGCCCAGACTGGAATGCAGTGGCTCGCTCATGGCCACCACAGTCTCGACTTGCTGAACTCAGGCGATCCTTCCACCTCAGCCTTCCAAGCAGCTGAAACTACAGGCATGTGCCACCATGCCCGGCTAGTTTTTCTTGATTTATTGTAGAGACAAGGTCTCACCAGGTTGCCCAGGCTGGTCTCAAACCCCTGGGCTCAGGCAGTCCTCTCACCTCTGCCTCCCAAAGTGCTGGGATTATAGGTGCGAGCTTAGATCTCTGTTTTAATTGAAATATCTAGAAATTCTTAGGTCCCTTTCCTAGGTGGTATATCTCATCTTTTAAATATTCTTGAGGTTGCTTTTTGAAGTGTATTTCCTTCTGCTGGCTTAGACCAGTTTATATGCCAACTCATTATTTTGAGATCTTTTTGCAGTTTATGATACTTAACTACATGAAAGAGTTTAAAGTTGTACATGCCACAGGCATAATCTTTCAATCTGATAGGATAAGAAGTTACTAATAACACGTTCTTCCTAGTGACTTGTAATCATTTAAACTAGTAATTCTCAACCTGGCTGCACATTAGAATCCTGGGAAGATTTTTAAAATACCTATGCCAGGGTCCTTCCCTAACCAATTGAGACAATCTCTGAGAGGTGGAGCCCAGGCATTAGTATTTTAGAAAACTTCAAGGTGATGGTAATAAGCAGCCAGGGTTGACAACCATTGAGTTCAATTTCACACTGGGAAATCACCAGCTGCTAGAACCTCTAAAGTGGATTAGCTCTTTTGCTTGCTGAATGCTGGAGAATAATTACCATTAGAGTGTTCAAGGAAATGTATATCAAACTTTGCAATTATAAGATGGCACCTGAATCAAATTATTTCTTAACCTGTTTTCCTGGCCTAATTAAATTCTGAGAATTAAAATATGGATGAGCTAACAATTGGAACTTTCATTTCCTCATTCTAAAACCTTTTTTCTCATCTGTTTGACTTTCATGTTGGTGATTGTGCTTTCAGAGCAGTAATATCCTTTGTCTTTAGCAGGAAATGAAACATGGGTCTGATTAATTATGCGTACATACCCTGGCACCTTTTTTTTTTTTTTTTTTAAGACACAGTGAAAGTGCCTATAAACTTCAGTAGCTGCAAAACTCAGGCTTGTTCTTGGGCTGAGGGAGTGGTGCCTTTCATTCTTCAGTTTTGGAATGAGTGACTCATGCTCTCTGCAGGCACACAGTATTTAATCACTTGTTTTCTGTGTACCAGGAAGAGGAAGGTATATGAAAATAGAAGCCATGCACTGCCCAATGGATCTGAAATAAGAGTGGCAATGCTACCCGAAGGGTCAAACAATTGAGCTTATTACCAATACTTAACGACTTTGGGTATATGCTACTTTAATATTTCACATATTAAAATTTGACATTATTTTATTTTTTATTTTTATTTTTGAGTTGGAGTCTCTGTCGCCCAGACTGGAGTGCAGTGGCACGCTCCCGACCACCACAACCTTGACCTGCTGGGCTCCAGTGATCCTTCTGCCTCAGCCTTCCAAGTAGCTGGAACTACAGGCGCCCACTACCACGCCCGCCTAATTTTTTAAATTTATTGTAGAGATGAGGTCTCGCCAAGTTGCCCAGGCGGGTCTCGAACTCTCAGGCTCAGGCAATTCACTCACCTCGGCCTCCCAAAGTGCGGGATTACAGGCTGAGCCACCGAGCCCAACTGACATTATTTCTTTGTTGTTGTTGTTTTTTTGAGTTGGAGTCTCACTCTGTCGCCCACACTGGAGCACAGTGGCCGCTCCTGGCCACCGCAGCCTCGACCCACTGGGCTCTGGTGATCCTTCCGCCTCCGCCTTCTGAGTAGCTGGAACTACAGGCGTTCACTACCACGCCCGGCTGATTTTTTGATTTATTGTAGAGATGAGGTCTCACCTGCCCAGGCGGGTCTCGAACCCGCGGTCTCAGGTAATCCGCTCACCTCAGCCTCCCAAAGGCGTGGGATTACAGGCTGAGTCACCAAGCCCGGCTGACATTATTTCTTTTTTTTTTTTTTTTTTGAGTTGGAGCCTTGCTCTGTCGCCCAGACTGGAGTGCAGTGGCTGCTCCCCGGCCACCCGCAGCTTCGTCCTACTGGGCTCCGGCGATCCGTCTGCCTCAACTTTCCAAGTAGCGAGAATTACAGGCATGCGCTACCACGCCCGGGTGATTTTTATTTTTTATTTTTTATTTATTGTAGAGATGAGGTCTTGCTGCCCAGGTGGGTCTTGAACCTGCAGGCTGGTACAATCCACTCACCTCAGCCTCCCAAAGGCACGGGATTACAGGCTGAGCCACTGAGCCGGCGGAACTCTATTTCTTACTAGATTACTTTGACAGTCTTAAATTTTAGAACTTATTTTTTAGTTAAAAATTTTTCTCTTTCAAATTTGTATACCTTCTAATGAGTATAACTTTTTAAAAAAAAAATTTTCAAATATCTTTATTTTTAACTTTTCTCCTTTATTCATCTTTTCCGTCATGAGTGTAACTTTTGAAGGAAAAGTTAGAAAACAATATAATTGTTGGAACAGTTCAATTACATGATTGTTCTTTGTGGGAGGGTATGGCCCACTGGCCATTACTTCTGCCATTCCAATGCCTTCTGCTCCCAGGGTAGCTGTTAATATGGGCCACAGAGTATTTATTACTATATGTGTTGCTGCATATGCCAGGATTAATATTGTCTACACATCTTCTCTGTACAGACTCTGCTAATGCCAATTTGTTTTATTTAGTGAAGAGTAACAGATTTAAAAATATGTACATACACATTTTATTTATTTATTTATTTTTGAGTTGGAGTCTCACTCTGTCGCCCAGACTGGAGTGCAGTGGCAGCTCCCGGCCACCGCAGCCTCGATCTGCTGGGCTCTGGCGATCCTTCCGCCTCAGCCTTCCGGGTAGCCGGAATTACAGGCGCGCACTACCATGCCCGGCTAATTTTTGATTTTATTGTAGAGATGATGGTCTCGCCTGCCCAGGCGGGTCTCGAATGCGCGGGCTCAGGCAATCCACTCATCTCAGCCTCCCAAAGGTGCAGGATTACAGGCTGAGCCACCGAGCCCAGCTACACACACATTTTAAAGTATCTGTTATGTACCAGGCGGCAAAGTCACAGTAGTTCAAGACACACTAAGTCTACCTGCTTGTGTCATTTACAGTGCATGCTTCAGAGGCCTTTCTCTATTGTCTCATGTCTGGTCTCTATGGTAGTATGAGAAACTAAATACACCTGCTAGAGATTTTAAGATAATTTAAGGATTTCAAGGTAATTTAAATTGCCCAGAATTTTTAGGTCTTTTATTGTGTGAAATTGCAAGCTGTAACAAATATGCATGTGTACTCCCTGAATCTCAAATACAAAGAAATCGCATGCTCCTAACTTATTAAATCTACTGAAAGATAAATGCTTTTATTATTTTCTTATTTTGTATTTTTTAAAAGACAGGGTCTCACTCTGTTACCCAGGCTGGAGTACAGTGGTGCAGTCATAGCTCACTGTAGTCTTGAATTCCTGAGTAGCAGGGACTACATTATGTGACATCATGCCTGGCTAATTTTTTTTTTCTTTATTTTTTTGTGGAGACTGGCATCTCACTATGTTGTCCAGGCAGGTCCTGAACTCCTGGGTGATAGTGATCCTCCCATCTCAGCCTCCCAAAGGGCTTGGTTTATAGGCGTGAGCCACCACACCCAACCAAATGCTTTTATTATTAAAAGCACCTGAAATTTGCTTTTTAAAAAGTCCAAGCTCATTCTGTTGGTATAAAAGAAAAGTAATTAAAAGTACTTGTATAACAGAGACTGACATTTTGGGTCTAACTTTAAAAACAATAAAAACTAAAGATAGGCCGGGCTCGGTGACCCAGTCTGTAATACCAGCACTTTGGGAGGCCTAGGTGCGTGGATTGCCCGAGTCCGCAGGTTTGTTCCCAGCCCGGGCAACTTGCTGAGCCCTCATCTCTACAATAAATAAAAGATTAGCTGGACATGGTAGCACACACCTGTAGTTTTGGCTACTTGGAAGGCTGAGGCAGAAGGATCGCTGAAGCCCAGCAGGCTGATACCATTGCCCTCCAGCCTGGGCGATGGAGTGAGACAGTTACTCAAAAACAAACAACCCCCCCCCAAACTAAAGATGTTAGTCTTATTACAAGTCAGTGAAAATAAGCAATTGGTAGAAGAGATTCATTTTTACTCTTTGATGCTTATTTTTATTTGCTTATTTATTTGATTCAGAAACTTGATGATTGCCTATTATGCTAGTGTCACCAGTGCTCAGTGGTAAACTAAATAGCCATCACATTAAATAAACTGAAAGAAGAGTTGAGACACAGTAGATTGTCTTTTAATTGGTTAGTGATAACTGTTTTATTATAACTATTAGTATATTGGGAATTAGTTCTATTTATTATGTTTTTAGAGAGAGAATCTCGTGCTGTTGCCCAGGCTGAAGTGCAGTGGTGTGATCGTAGCTCACCGCAGCCTCAAACTCCTGGGCTCAAGGGATCCTCCCACCTTAGCCTCCCGAGTAGCTGGGACTATAGGCATTTGCCACCATGCCCAGCTCCAGGAATTATTTCTACCTTTTATTTATATTTTCCATTTATCATGGTTTTGTTTTCTTATTTTATTTTCCAGCAAGTCAGTTTATTAGAAGGTAGAAAAGCTCTCAACAGCGAGAGGGAACCCCAAAGTGGGTTGCCCTTCTAATTTTTTTCTCTGCTGCCTTTTCCTGTCTTCCATTGGATAGGTCAGGTTTTGTCAGGTACCTTTCTGTTGCTGATTCACATTCTACTTATAGTAGAAGTTTCACATTCTACTTATATTTTTCTGTGGTTTCCCCAGATTTAGGACCCAGTACCTATTTCACATGTGTAACTGAAGTTTACCAATATCTATGTCTTTCCCAAGCATGTTTTTACTTCCCTTGAGATTCTTGAGATCTTTTCTAGATTTTACCTCGAGACTTTTTCTAGTTTCCTCCTCTTTCCCGTGTGTTTGGGGGAAGCAAGGAAGCCGGCAGTTGTGCTTGATTTACCATTTGGACCATTTGGGTTGCTGGGACTAAGACTGGATGCCCAGTTTTGAGTAGTAGTAGAGCTGCAGATCAGTGTTTCATATTTTGAGAAACTAGAATTCGGAGGCCTATCTAGGCATTAAGATAGTTACGTAAAGCATTTATTACTTTGTGAAGGCTTTCAGGAACTATGGCCCTACCATGAGGCTTAATAATGGAAAAACATCGAAGTTGGGTTTTTTCTTTTATACTTTTTTCTTTTTTTTGAACCATATATAGACCCCTAAAATAAAAACGTATGGAGAGATTGAGTGGTGGAACGTGGAGTTTTAAATATGCATGCATTTCTCTACTACAGGTGAAAATTACTAACATTTATTATGTGATAGGCGCTGTGCTGGGCACTTTTACATAATGTATTTAATCCTTATCCTCATAAAACCATATAAGTTAGATGGAATTCCCATTTGCAAAAGAGGAAACTGAAGCTGAGAGGGGTTCAGAGAGTGCAGTAGAGCTAGGCTTCTTTGTCCAGGACACTAAATACAGGGTCCATATCACATCCGATTATCTTGATGCTGTCCAGCCTTCTAGAGAGTCAGTCCCAGGTCACCCTAGCTCTTTTTTTCTTTTTCTTTTTTTTTGAGTTGGTTTCTCTGTCACCCAGGTTAGAATGCAGTAGCATAGTCACGGCTCACCGTAGCCTCAATCTTCTGAACTCAGTCAATCGAGTAGCTGGGGCTACAGGTGTGTGCCACCATGCCTAGCTAATTTTTTGATTATTTTGTAGAGACAGGGTCTTGCTATGTTGCCTAGACTGCTCTCAAACTCCTGGGCTCGGGCAGTCCTTCCGCCTTGGCCTCCCAAAGTACTGGGATTACATTATATACTGTGTCTTGTCTGCCCTTTCTCATTCTTTTATGCTACTTGGGTCTGTGGCTTCAGACTTGGCCCTTCATGCCCATTCTATACACACTTGTAATAATCTGTTTCAAATACACATCTGTCCTACTGAAGGAAATGACTCCTGTTTTACTCTGTTTTCCTCCTGAATGAGTCCTTGTTCAGATCCTCAGCCTCATCCTTTCTACTTCCTGCCTTATACCTCATGGCCCAGCAGTACCAAATTGTCTGGAGTCCTCCTTGCCTGCAGTAAATATGTCAGTGTCTGTTATGTGTTAAGCAGCCTGTTAGAGGCTGACAGCAGCTTTTTTATCCAAGTGGTGCAAGTCTTGGTCCTGGCCAAGGATAGTGACGGTAGAGGTGAAGAAAAGCGAAAGATTCATCAGGATTGAGGAGCTAGAATCAATAGGATTTGGTGAGAGAGAAAGACATTTTGGATGCCTCCGAGGTTCTGGCTTGGGCAACTTAGATGATGGTGGTGAACAAAGCCCCATGCAGATATGAGAGGATTATGCCAGAGAAAATTTGGTAGAGAAACTTATGGTGTTAGAGGTGTGTTAGAAAGAGCCCTGGTCTGAGAGTAGGAAACTGTGTTCTTTTTTTTTTTTTGAGTTGGAGTCTCACTCTGTCACCCAGACTGGAGTGCAGTGGCTGCTCCCGGCCACCGCAGCCTCGACCTGCTGGGCGCCGGCGATCCCTCCGCTTCAGCCTTCCAAGTAGCTGGAACTACAGGCGCGTGCTACCACGCCCAGCTAATTTTTTATTTTATTGTAGAGATGAGGTCTCACCAAGTTGCCCAGGTGGGTCTCGAACCCGTGGGCTCAGGCAGTCCGCTCACCTCAGCCACCCAAAGTGCTGGGATTACAGGCTGAGCCACCGAGCCCGACTGGAAACTGTGTTCTAATGTTAACAAACTGTGTAATGTTGGACAGTCATTTTACCTCTGCCAGCTTTGATGTCTTTTTCTGAAATAGACTGAATGACTTTATTGTTTGCCAGTTTGTTTGTTTGTTTATTTATTTAGAGTTGGAGTCTTACTCTGTTGTCCAGACTGAAGTGCGATGACATACTCATGACTACTGCAGTCTCGACTTGCTGGGCTCAGGCAATCCTTCCACCTCAGCCTTCCAAGTACCTGGAACTACAGGTGTGCACCACCATGGCTGGCTAATTTTTTTTTTTTTAATTGTAGAGATGAGGTCTTGCCAAGTTGCCCAGTTTGTTCTCGAACCCGTGGACTCAGGCAATCCTTTTATCTCAGCCTCCTAAAGTGTTGGGATTACAGGCATGAGCCACCATGCCTGGCTTCATTTGCCACTTTAAATAGTAAACCCTTTTGATGTGATTCTGAGCAAATTATCTGACTTCAACTTCTCTGTCTCTTCCATGACATACGTAGGAGGATTCAAAAAAGCCTGGAATTATTTTTTGGAGGTTGGGCCCCTTGTAGTACAGGCTTCCCCTACTAGGTAAAGTTTTCTAGGAACCTATCAACATCAGTGTGCCGCTAGTATTGTTGAGAGAGGCTGTGTTCAGCTTCAGTTAATTTTTTTTGGAGATTCTTTCAAGCCTTTGCCCATTTCATGATGGGTGATTTGGGAGTGCACCTGCCTACACTGAATGGAGCATTTGGCAGTTTTTGTCCCAAATGGCATGACTCCCATGCCCCCCCCCCCC
>NW_007075762.1:12677-17875 GCF_000164805.1 Carlito syrichta
CCAAGTTGCCCAGGCGGGTCTCGAACCCGCGGGCTCAGGCAATCCACTCACCTCAGCCTCCCAAGGTGCGGGATTACAGGCTGAGCCACCGAGCCTGGCTAAATACACAATTTTTATAAATAAATTCCATTTTGGGGGGTTCCCCCTCATGTGTTCACCCTTCTGTTTTGGGGCCTGCTGTGTACCATGAACTAGGAACGTAAACTAAAGGAAATAGGTCTCAGTGAGCTTCCTGTTCCTGGTGAGTTTCTGTTCAGTCAAGGAGACAGACAAGACTCTTAATTACATGCACTAAAACCAAAATAAGAAGCTAGGTTGGGACGATGTCAAGGTTCAGGGAGCTGTATGAGAGAGCCCAGTCAGTTCTGGGTGGGTGAAGTGTGGAGTATGTGCAGAAAGAGCAGTGACCCTTGTGCTGAGACTGGAATGAAGAGCCGGCAGAAGTGGGTGGCGAGCAGCATTCCAGGCCCAGCCTGCACATGGTTCAGGATGACTGAACACCAGGATGCTGGGTGTGGGGAGGACGAGCAGGAGGGGCTGGACGGAAGTAGCCCAAGCAGGGTCCCACAAACCTTTTCAAGGAATTTGGTCTTTGTTCACAAGGCTGAGGGGAGTAGAAGTAATTAGCAGTGTTCATATTTATCCATTTTTAAAAGGCTAGTGTACTTCTTTCGCAATATTCATGTTAGACCAACTAGACTTTAGGGCAGAGTAGTATTTGAAATAAAAACAGTTATTATGTCCTGATAAACAGAGCAGTTCAACAGGAAGATATATTAATCCTGAATCTGTATATGCTTGACAACTAGTCTCAAAAAATGTGAAGTGAATAGAGGTTTAAAAAAACTAAGACCTCTCAAAAACTAACAGGTTAAGCAGTTAAAAAAATTAGCAAGTACATAGAAGAGTTGTACTTGCTAATAAATAATTCACAAGGTTGATATAGTGAACCCTCACCCACAAGTTAAATAGTGTTTTCAGTTGTTTGAGGTTCATAGTAAGAAATATATATATATAATTTTTTTTTTTGAGTTGCAGTCTTACTCTGTCGCCCAGGCTGGCACACTTAGCGCCACCACAGCCTCAATCTCTCAGTCTGCTGGTCTCAGGTGATCCTTTCTGCCTCAGCCTTCCAAGTAGCTGGAACTACAGGCATGCACCACCATGCCCAGATAATTTTTGATTTATTGTAGAGATGAGGTCTCACCATGTTACCCAAGCTGGTCTTAAACCTCTGGACTCAGGCAACCCTCTTGCCTCTATCTCTCAAAGTGCTGGGATTTATAGACGTGAACCACCGTGCCTGGCTAGTAAGAAATATTTTTTACGTCATGACCTAGTGAGCAACATACATGAATGTATGTACGAGAAACAAATGTTTCACGGAATGATATTTCTCCTTACATGGCAGTTTTTCTGTTTTCTGTCCTGTTCTGTTTCAGTGGTGTTAATGCTGATTTCATTATACAAAACTGATTTCAGGACACACCAACGGATTGAGACCCCTTTTCTTGAAAAAGGTTGTGAGATTAAAAAAAATAAATGCTTTTCAGACACATTTAGAACATCTACAAATTGACTTTCCAATTCCCCTCTCACACTTAACTTCCAGTAACCCTGTTACCTCTCCATTCTTCCCCTTGCCAGAACTAAGACGACTTTGACTCCTATTTTTACTGAGTCAAGGCCATCTGATACACTCATCTGCTTCTCTCCTCCATTTCTATATTTAACCTTTCATCTTTCCTTCCAGACTTAGAAAAAGAAAATAGTATCTTTTTACTTTCCAAGGTTAACTTTTACCACCTGTATTTTTCATTTTGTCATCTTCTGCTTTCTTTTCCTCCAGTGTCAAGTAAAATGGTGAGATGGGGAAAGAGTAGAACAAGGAGTTTCATCTGTAACTGATTGTGAACAGTCAGCCGAGATAATTTGCTACCTTCAGATCAGTCTCTAGTTGTTTATTTTTTAAGTTAAAATATTTTTTGAGTTAGAGTCTTATCCTGTTGCCTAGGCTGGAGTGCAGTGGCATGCTCACGGCAACTGCAGCCTCAACCTGCTGGGCTCAGGTGATCCTTCCACCTCAGCTTCCCAAGTGTTGGAACCACAGGTGTGTGTCATAACGCCCAATTAATTTTTTTGATTTATCATAGAGAGAGAGCTTGCTAAGTTGCCTAGACTGGTCTTGAACCCCTGGGCTCAGGCACTCCTCTCCCTTCTGCCTTCAAAAGTGCTGGGATTACAGGTGTGAGCCACTGTGCCTGGCTGGAATCTTATTATCTTGAATGATGATACATTCATGTGATTCAAAATGCCAAAGATGCAGAAGGGTTTAGAGTTTTTTGTTTTTTTTTTTAAGTTGGAGTCTCACTCTGTCACCCAGACTGGATTGCAGTGACCGCTCCTGGCCACCGCAGCCTCGACCTGCTGGGCTCCGGCAATCCTTCCGCCTCAGCCTTCCAAGTAGCTGGAAATACAGGCGTGTGCTACCATGCCCGGCTAATTTTTTGATTTATTGTAGAGATGAGGTCTCACCAAGTTGCCCAGGCGCGTCTCAAACCCGCGGGCACAGGCAATCCACTCACCTCAGCCTCCCAAAGCACGGGATTACAGGCTGAGCCACCGAGCCCAGCATGTTTAGAGTTAAAAGGGTCTCACCTGCTTTTTCTTCCAGCTGCTGAATACCCTGTCCCTTCTGCCTCGCTCCCTCTTACTTTTTTTCTCCCATGTCCTCATTCTTTCCCACTTAAGAGAGAATAGATGTTTCAATGTCGTCTTTCATTTATCCTTTTCATGTCATCCATATAGCTTCCTTTGAGGGGTTTCATGTTACTCTTCCACTGCCAACCCACCCCCCCCATGCTCATTTGTAATGTCTTTCCATGTCATTTCAAACCAAGATTTTGCAGTAATCTTCTAGCTGGGTTCCCTATTCCCAATCTCCAACCCCTTTCAAATATTATTTCATGAAACTTTTTTCTGTAAGTTTTCCAGTCTCTAATTTCATGACACTGTTGTTTTTGGTAAATACATGCATGTATGTGTTCACTAGGCTGTGATGTAAAAAATATCTCTTATGATGGACCTCAAACAATTGAAAACACTAATATTAACCTTGTGATAGACCCTGCTGTAATCTTGATTTATGTCATCATCTGCTTGTCATAGTTTAAGACGTACAGGCTCATTATTATTTTTTCAAGTCCCTCCACAATTGGCCTCAGTTTACTTTTACAGTCTTATCAATTCACATATCTGGTGTGCCTGTTTGTCTTGTTATCTAGACTATTTGTTCCTTTAATTTTGTATCATCTTAGCCTGATATAGTGCCTGGTTCCTGGCAAGTTTTTGATACATGTTTTTCCAATGATGGGATAAGTTCCAGAATATATTTTGTATGTTTTGGAATTATTCTCTGTATTATTTTTCTTGTTGCTTTCCCTATACATCAAGTTTCACTTCTATGTGACTCTCCCTGGCTATTTTAGCTCTTTTTCTTTCTTTTCCCTGTTCCTAGAGTTCATTTGGTACCCAGAACTGTGTGTGGTCTATTCATCCGAGGTCAGGGTGGCAAGGTTGTGGGTAGCTAGAACTCTTTTCTTAATAGGGGCATGTGTATTGGCAGATGCTGAGACTTGGCCTGCCTGATACAGGGATTCTGGCTCACTATTTGAAAAGAAATCAGCATATCTGTATTTCAGTGGAGTTAAAAATCACTAAATACTTACAGTAATTGACAGTAAGGAACAACTTTTTAAGCCTAAAGATAATGAAAATGATAGATTTGTATAAAAACAAAAAAGTGAGAATATTAGCAAACACATCAAAGAGTTGAAGTCCTTAATGCAAAAATAACTCAGAAATCAATCAGGAATATAATGAAAAATTGTTAGAAGAAATGAACAAGCAAATCATGGTAGAAGAAGAAACAAATGTAAGCAGCCAATTTTATAATTGTTCAATTTTAAGAACAATAGAAAGAAAATAAACATCATGTTAGGCAACGGATGCCATCAAATTAGCAAAATTTTAAAATTTAGAATTTTAAAACTGAGAATTTAATTTTAAATTAAAGGAGTACTTTAAAATGAGCATTTTCATATATTTCTGGCAGAAATCTAACTTGGTATAACTTTTGTAGAAAGTGATTTGGTAATCTTTGAGAGCTTCATATTTTTTAATGTTTTGACCCTAGGAATCTGTTCAAAAGATGTAGATTAGGGAAGCAAATAAAATACTTACCTAATGTTTATCATGTATCACAGTATTTTTTATAATGAATGAAGACTGGAAATCACTTAAATGCTTTTCTTCAGAAAGTATTATATTTCCTTAAGTGGAAAATTATGCCACCATGAAGTTACAATTTTGAAGAATATTTTAAAGAAGAAAATACTCATAAAATGTTTGAAGAAAACATAGTATATAATGCTGTGTTTGTAGTATTGCTGTGTTGGTATATACATAAACATATGACTTGAAATTTAGCAAAATGAAAAGTTATTTCTGGGTGGTGGGATGGGGTGATAATTTCTTTTTAATAATGCTTTTTATAATAATGCATATTATTTAAGAGTTACTGTCTTACTGATTAGTTCTGTGTATCGTTTCTGAGGGAGATCATGTGACAGGATGGTTTAGAACACAGGCCTTGAATCAGACCAACCTGACTTTTGATTGCAGCCCAACTTCAGTCCATTGTATGACTAGACTGTTATTTTTCTTTTGTTCTCTTCTCTCTCTCTCTCTTTTTTTAAAGCAGGATTTATTGAGAGGTCAGAAAAGCTCCCACAGTGGGAAGGGGGGGGACCCTAGAGGGTTGCCTTTTTTTTTTTTTTTTTTGGAATCAGAGTCTTACTTTGTCCCCGGCTGGAGTGTAGTAGCACAGTCATGGGTAACCATTGCCTCCACCTCCTGGGCTCAGGTGATCCTTACCATCTCACCCTCCTGGGTAGCTGGGACCACTGGTGTGCACCACCACACTCTGCTAATTCTGATTTTTTTTTTTTTGTAGGGAAGAGGTCTCGCTATGTTGCCCAGGTTGGTGTCAAACTCCTGGCTTCAAGAGATCTTCCTACCTCTGCCTCCCAAAGTACTGGGATTACACGTGTGAGCCACCATGTCTGGCCTCTTGACCATGTTCCTTTTCTTTTTTTTTTTTGAGTTGGAGTCTCACTCTGTCGCCCAGACTGGAGTGC
>NW_007075762.1:17998-46601 GCF_000164805.1 Carlito syrichta
AACCCGTGGGCTCAGGCAATCCACTCACCTCAGCCTCCCAAAGCGTGGGATTACAGGCTGAGTATAAATTTCACTAAAATATAATTTGTATGATAATTATTAAAATGTAATTTTAATTTTTTGCCAAGAGAAACATTGTTTTCGTTCTTGCTAATCTTTTCCAGCTGTTTAACTACCACAGATGTTATATGTATTACCATGTATGTAAAGAACCTTTTGCAACCTGAGTTGCACAAGGGAATTAAGTCCTGTTGTCCTGAGACATCTGTTGTGTGGAATGCATTTGCTTCTCCTATGCATGCAGAATGGTACCATTTATATGTCATCTCATTTCTCATGTGACAGAAATGAGAAAATAGTCATCTAGATCACTGTCTGTTCTGTGGTTCAGTTGAGAAATCTTGATTGATATCTCTGACACAAAGAAGGCACTCAATAAATGGAAACAGTTTCTATTGTGTTTGCCCTAGATGTCATATAAAAGAGCAATGGATTTCTGGACTTCTTCATTTGGTGTTTGCATCTTGGGGGAAAGGTTTTCTTCAGAATGTGATCCAGCAAGTGGACCCCTCTCTGGCAATTTCTTAGGCCTCATCTTTGGATGTGAGACTGTCTCTGTGCTATAGGACTCCGGGCAATTCCTGTTTGCCCTTTTTAAGTGTACCATCCTCTTTCTTCCACTGTAGGGCGCCAAGGTACTGCTTCCTATCTGGGTAGAGTTTCTGAAAGTTACTTCTCTTTCCGTAACTGCCCTTGTATCAGAAAACTTATTCAGACCCCAGATTTAATGCTTGTCACAAATTCCTTAATGGTAATATGTTCAGTTCTCATGTTCATGTTGCTTTTTTGGGATGTTGATCATTTTTTAATATACTGCTAAGTATATTGTTTTAATATATTTTTTGATGAATGTTTTCTCATCACTGCTTATTTTATTTTAGCTACTGATCTACTTCTTGCCTGGAATCCCATTTGTTTGGGTTTGGTAGAAGGTGTTATTGGGAAAATTCAGCTCCATTCAGGTATGTTTCTATAAACTCCTCAAACTTGTCAAGTTTAATGTGGCATTCTGTGATGTTTTCATCTTTGAGGATACATGTAAATTCTGTTATGGCTTTGGTTCCTTTGTCTTAATTTTGGGTCTGCTCAAAAGGGCATATTTCCATATAAGTTTAATGAAATAAAAATAAAGCTTTGGAGAAGTTACATTACAATCCTTCCTTTTACTAAAAAAGATTTATTGAAAGCCTACTGTGTGTTAGGAATTGTACTAATTGGTAGAACACAATAATATGCAAAAACTGAGCTGTTTCTACTCTCATGGAGCTTACAGTTTAGGAGGAAAGACAGATATTTCAAAATGTATAATTAGTTGATAATTGTGGTAGGTGCTATGAAGGAAAGCTACAAAAAGTACATTGATTTCAAGGGGGAGAGGTAGAAATAAAGTTGGATAGGTAGGCAGATGGCAGACATGATTGGTTGGCTTTGGGGTCAGCTGTCCATTCCTGATACAGTCAACTCTGCCCAGGAGAGTATGGCTTTACTGGGGACCCCTATCTAGGGCAGGCAGATTGATGGGAAGTCTAGGTCATTCACCAGATCCTCATTTGGAAGTACAGGTACCTGGGTTCAGGGGGAATTTTGTTGGTGGGATAACATAGCAGACATTTTATAGGCAGATATCAAAAGGCTAACTGAAAAGGACTGAATGAAATATTTTAAGCACCATATTTAAATTAACTTTTTCCTTGGTATCAATTTTAATGAGATGAATTACAGGAAGCTTTGCCATTACTTATATGTAATTGAGAAAATATCTGTCTCTGTAGTGTGCTTTGAAAATAATCTTATTGAGTGTTTGGGAGCTAGGTTGATTTTTGTGTATTGGAAAGCACATATTGCTGTGACAATCTGATTTTCCCTTGCTAGATCCTTTGGTTGTTTTAAAAGTGCGTTTTTATGATGAAATATTTTAGAAATACAAAAAGCTGTTTATTACAAGTATGCAATAAAGTTGTTGTAAAATACACATATTTATCTACCATCCAGATCAAGAAATGAAGCATGACCAGTGTCTTTGGAGCCCTCTCTGTGCCCTTCTCCATGTGTTTTCTGTTTCCTTCCCCTTAAGGGAACCTGTTTTGAATTTGTATTTATTGCCTTGATTTTCATTATTGCTTTTATTACATATGTATTCCTAAACATTATGTTGCTAAGGCTTGTATTTTGACCTTTTTATATAAATGATATTAAGCTGTTTGTGTTCTTTTACTTTTTATTATTTATATTTTGAGATTTACCCATGTTGATGCATGAAACTAAAATTTCTTATTTCACTATTATATGAATATATCATGATTTGTCCTTTTTTCTGTTGAGTTATTTCCTTTTTTTTTTGCTATTAGAAATAATACTGCTGTGAACATTGTATATTCTGTATTTGGTAGGTTTTAAAAAATTTTTGCAACACAGAGGAGGATAGCATTTAGTCATTGTGTAACCATGCTAAGTATTTTAATAACACTCTCCTACCTGTCCACATTTACATGCATATATTTTTAATTCATTCACATGCTGACAGGATAATTTCACAGCTGGATGTTCTGAGCTAAAATTCGTTTTCTATTATTTAAATGACATGTATGAAACTTTTGAGTTATTTTCCTTCAATTTCAGTCACGTCTTAGAACAGTGAATAAATCACTGAGATCAGTCAGGAGACCTGAATACAAGCTCTATTTGTTGGCTTTGAGATATAGGAGAAGTTGCCTTACATCTGTTTCATGGACCTGTTGTTGTGTAACAAGTCACCCCCAAAGTTAATGAGTTAAAACAACAACAGTGTGTAATTTCTCATGATTCTATGGGCTGACCAAGTGGCTCTTTGCTCTTCTTTTGTTGGCTAGCATCATTCATGTGGCACCATTCACCTGGGAGTTTGCTTGGGTTGCTTCAGTTTTCCTTTGCATGGCCTCTTTCTCCATGTGCTTCATCTCACAAGACCTTTCCTTGGGTCCGCCTCTCCTAGATAGTGTGGATGTCTTTTGAGGGTGGTGGCTGGGTGCCAAGAAGACAAGTCCTATTGTGCAAAGATCTCTACTTCTTATGCTATACAACTAGAGTAATTGGTCTCTTTATTTCCATACGGTAGTTTGAGTCTTGAATGAAGATAAGACACCTAAACGTGCTTAGTAAATTGCAAATCACTATTTTATCAAGGCTCTTTTGGTTGCAAATACAAACCTATCAGCTCTGACCACCAGCTCTCCCTATATATTTCCTTCATTTCCATCTCTCTCTCTCTCTCTCTCTCTCTCTCTCCTTTCTCTGTGTTTATGTAGGACAGAATTTCTGCCCTTAAAATGTCACCCTTGGCTCACACTGGTAATCCCAGCACTTAGGGAGACGGAGTCGAGGGGATTGCCTGAGTCCAGGGGTTTGAGACTAGCCTGGGCAACTTGGCAAGACCTTATCTCTACAACAGATCTAAAAGTTAGCTGGGCGTGGTGACACATGCCTGTGATTTTAGCTTCTTGGAAGGCTGAGGCGAAAGGATCACCTGAGCCCAGCAGGTCAAGGCTGTGGTAGCCATGAGCATGCTACTGCACTCCAGCTGGGCAACAGAGTGAGACACCTAGTCAAAATAAATAAATAAATAACCTTCAAACCAACTGATATCTGACATTCCCTGTAATCACTGGAGACTGACCAGCAATTGCTGTTTTAAACAAGGATTGAGTAGTGAGTTTAGTTCTGACTTCTAGGAAAGAGATTTACTGGTCACATAGGTTAAACATACTCCAGAGGCCCATTTCCCTAGGGGCCAAGGGCAGTCAGAGCAGGAGGGTTTGGACTTGGCAGACAACCCAAAAGTGGTCTCCTACATAAGTTAATTGATGATAAACTTATGGTGCTATAAAAGTATGCTCATGCAGGAGGTAGTGAAGAGTGAAGATAGTGTCACCTGTGGTCAGCCCCCTTGTATATTTACTTCTTCTCCTTGCCTGCCTTTGGCCCCCAAATGGGGTGGGAGAGTGGTTGACAGGCAGTGAGAATACCTACAATATAGGATATTTTGGAAGAGGGAGAGAGTGAACTGGAGAAAGTATAAAAAGGGAAAAAGGGGCAGGGAAATTCTCTTATTTTTCACTATCCTAATCCTTGAACCTTCCCCCTCCTTCTTGTCACATCTGTTAAAAGATTTGGCTCTTAAGAAAGGGAGTGGGGAGGAAGCAAAGGGGAGTCTTGGGGCTCCTGTTGTGCTTCCCACCCCTCCCAACCCTCTCTGTGTCGTTCCACCCCAGCTCCTTGCCATGAGCACCATCTTACTCTCCTCATGTGTCCTTGGGCATGCCTCCTTTCCTCTTCCTGTGCCCCATTAAAGTTCTTGCTCTAGGTCAGGTTGACTTGGAAGGGAGGTATGCTGCTAGTGTGTGTTAGAACTGACATCATTTTGGAGGCATATTCCCATGAGAACATCTTTGAGGGTTAGGGGATAAGGGGAATGAAATATCTGTACTTAGCTGGGCTTGGTGGCTCATCCTGTAATCCCACGCCTTTGGGAGGCTGAGGTGAGTGGATTGCCTGAGCCTGCGAGTTCGAGACCCACCTGGGCAGCGAGACCTCATCTCTACAATAAATAAAAAAAAAAATCAGCCAGGTGTGGTAGCGCATGCCTGTAATTCCGGCTACTTGGAAGGCTGAGGCAGAAGGATCGCCGGAGCCCAGCAGATCAAGGCTGTGGTGGCCAGGAGCGGCCACTGCACTCTAGTCTGGGTGACAGAGTGAGATTCCAACTCAAAAAAAAAAAAAAAGAAAAAGAAAGGAAAAAAAAATATCTGTACTTAAACTCTTTCTCACTCTTGTTTCCCTCCTACTTATTCTCTACATATTAATGCACAAATTTTTGTTCTTGCCTAGTGAGATGGGAACATAAATTTATTTGAACAGATGTCATTGACAGTCTTAAAACGGCGTGGGTGAACTGTGCTGCTGTTCCTGACTGTCACTGAACTCTGGAATGTAGCAAGCTCTTATGACTTAGGAACTGTATTGGTTTGCGAGGGCCACCATGGAAAAATACCATATACTGGTAGTATAAACAATATAATTTTCTTTGCTCACAATTCTGGAAGCCAGAAGTCTAAGATCAAGGTTTCCATGGGGTTGGTTTCTTCCAAAGCCTCTGTCTTCACTTGGTCTTCCTTCTATAACTGTGTGTCTAAATTTCCTCATCATAGAATGACATCAGTCATATTGGATTAGAGTCCACCCTAATGAACTCATTTTAACTTAATTGCCTCTATAAAAAGATAGGTCTCCAGATAGTCACATTATGAGGCACTGGGGGTTGGGATTTAAGCATGTGAATTTTGAGGGGACACAGTTTAGCCTATAATAGAAACCTAATGTCCACTGAAATGCTCATTACAAAAGCATATCAAAGAGAATTCTCTCTAGGCCAGTATTGTTTCCTGCTGCTTACCCTTATTTCACAGTGTGATAAGTCATTCCTCAAGTATCATTGATGAGGCACCCACCCCAGATCGCACAATTGCCTTTGGTTAGGTTACTTCATCTAAGCCTCAGTTGCTGTGTATAAGATAAAAGTGATAATACTTCCTTGATATTGTTATTATGAAGATTTAGTAAAACTCACAGAAGGCTGGGCATGGTGGTTCACACCTTTAATTCCAGCAGTTTGGGAGGCCAACGCAGAAGAATCTCTTGAGCCTAGTAGTTAGAGACCAGTCTGAGCAACATAGTGAGACCTTGTCTCTCACAGCCACTGTAGCCTCAACCTGCTGGGCTTAGGCGATCCTTCTGCCTCAGCCTTCCAAGTAGCTGGAACTACAGGCGTGCACTACCATGCCTGGCTAATTTATTTATTGTAGAGATGAGGTCTTGCCATGATGCCTGGGTTGGTCTTAAACCCATGGGCTCAGGCCATCCTCTTGGCTCTGCCTCCCAAGGTGCTGGGATTACAGGCGTGAACCACCGTGCCCAGCAATGGAGTAATTTAAGTGTTTTTTGGTTATAGTGTCCTTTGTTGATGATTGCCTGTGCTTTTAGCAAGGTCTGCTAAAAAATTCTTCTCTTTACCCTAGTGACTAAAAAATATCTATTTAGAATCGTTAGCCTGTTTTCGGGTTGGAAGCCCAGAGATTTGCAGACAGGTGGACTTCAGCTAGGATGTAATATAGTCTGTCTCTGACAACTTAAATGTGTCTTTGATTTGACCAGTTGAGATTTATTAATGAGGATCAGAAAGTAGGAGGGATGTGTGATATGTCAAATAGATAAAAGAAAAGTATAGCTCCATGAAAAAGCAACATTTAAACAGTTCATTGTAGTATTTAGGAGGAAATAAGAATGATAGTAGGCGTTGTGGAGTGGAGTGGCCAATGGCCTGCGCAGCAACATGCATAAGTTTTATTGTAACTACTGCGATATGTACCTCACCCGTGACTCTCCATCTGTGAGAAAGACACATTGCAGTGGTAGGAAACACAAAGAGAATGTGAAAGACTACTATCAGAATTGAATGGAAGAGCAGGCTCAGAGCCTGATTGACAAAACAACTGCTGCATTTCAACAAGGAAAGATACTTCCTACACCATTCTCTGCTCCGCCTCCTGCAGGGGTGATGATCCCACCTCCCCCTAGTCTTCCAGGTCCTCCCCGCCCTGGTATGATGCCAGCACCTCATATGGGGGGGCCCTCCCATGATGCCAATGAACCAGCCCGGGCATCCTTCTCCTGGGATGATGCCAGTGGAAACTGCTCCTGGAATGAGGCCACCCATGGAAAGCCACATGTCAATGATGCCTGGGCCCCCAGTAATAAGACCTCCCGCCCATCCCATGATGGTGCCCACTCGGCCTGGAATGACTTGACCAGACAGATAAGGATAGGGGGAGGACTCTTTTATCAGTTTTATAGTACTTGTTCTACTTGACCAGATGATAGTGCTGTGACTGTTTTCTTAATAGCATATAAGAAAGACTTGGTCCCCCTTCTTATCAGAGAATAGTTTTGGAGAGGAAAAGGACAAACAAAGTACAGTTTTCATTTGTATTGTGAAATGTAAAAATAAAATTGTCAACTCTTTTAATTAAAAAAAAAAAGAATGATAGTAAAATTTTTATCACAATTGTAATTACTTGTTAATTTTTTTTTCTTTCTGTTCCCTCTCTGGGAAATAGTCTTTAAGAAGATAATGGTTGGGGCTGTCTTTTCTGTTTGCCTCCTGTGTCCCTGTGTACTAACTAGCCCACAGCAGGGGCTACTAAAAAATACTCAAAGTACTCACTGATTTAATACATGTTCATGGAGTACCTGTTGTGTGCAAAGGCCTACACTCAGTGCTGGGTGCTGCAGGCTAAACAAAACACTTCCAGGAGCATAGACTTAGAATCTGAACAATAAATGTTAATTATTCAATCACATAGGGTTTTATCATTACAAACTTAAACATATGTAGAAAAGTGTTGCTGGGCGTAGTGGCTCAAGCCTGTAATCCCAGCACTTTGGGAGGCCTAGGCGAAAGGATTGCCTGAGCCCAGAGGTTCAAGACCAGCCTGGGCAACTTGGTGAGACCTTGTCTCTACAATAAGTCAAAAATTAGCTGGGTGTGGTAGTGAGCGCCTGTAGTTCCAGCTACTTGGAATGCTGAGGCCGAAGGATCCCCTGAGCCCAGCGGGTCGAGGCTGCAGTGGCCGTGAGCATGCCACTGCACTCCAGCCTGGGTGACAGTGAGACTCTGACTCAAATAAAAAAAGACAGGTGTTGGGTGCTGTGGAGCATATGACAGAGAAACCTGACTGAGTGGGGCTGAGGTTTCTAGATGGAAAGCTCAAGGAGTTATGTGTAGGGTAAGACACAGGGAATGAGAGGAGAGATTGGTTCTTGGCAGAGCAAGCAGCTGTGCAAAAGGCTTACATGATTGATGTGCTACTTTTCCTCATTTTCTGTGTAATGGCTGGGTATAGCCATGTCTTCACACAGACATCCATGAAAAGATTGCTTTAGGCTGAAGATTTTAAATAGATTACTAAAGCTCTTCAAGTTAAAATGTATTTTCAAGATTGAGAAGAGGATAAGCTCAATTAGAGATAGAAGTATCTGAATATAAAAAGCAAAAAGATTCATTATTAGAGGAATATATCCCATGTTATATTCTGGCATAGCTTGAAGAGAAAATTGTCAGGAGTCTTGATTAATGTGGCAATAGAGGCTCTTTGTTTAGTAATTAAGTGAATTACTACTCATAGTACTGATCAGTCACAGACCAAATTCACTCAAGTAGATCTCATTCATTAAAATAGTACTCACCATCTGCTGTTCTTTTACTTTTGAAGTGGTGAAGATGTCTCAATCATTAAGATGGTAAAGTGTATTATGCATATGATTTTAATAGTGATTTTACTCTTTTCTTTATGGAGCCTTGCTATGGCACTAATGACAGGAAACATTTTATATATCTTAGTGATGAATGGGACTTGCCTTAAAAGCCACTGAAAAGCCCCACTCCTCAAGGGCATTGGAGAGAAACATGGAGAAGCCTGGCAGGGCCCCTGTGGAGCTCTCAGACCCTGCTGAAGGCCTGGTTCCTGGGATGAGCCTCTTAGATACTGCTTCTGTCTAAATATGAGTTTGTATACAACTCTACTGTGGGGAAAGTGGGTTATTTTATTGTCTCTTGACAACTCGCATGATTAAAAACATGTAGATATTGTGATGGTGGTTGTATAACTATAAATTTATTAAAAATCATTGAGTTGTATACTTACAATGGATGAATTTTATAGTATATAAATTATATCTCCATAAAATAATTTAAGTCAAAAAGGTAGCATTTGTCATAGCCTATTGTCATTACTTCTGATTTTATCTTTAAAAAATGGAATCTACATTTTGGTAACTTGTAGGTGATTTTTTTTCATGTAGTTGAAGAATACTTTCCTCAAAGCAACAGTATTATTTATAGCATAACATTTCTTTCAAAATATAAATGATCTGAAAAGGAATTTAAATACAGTCATTTTATATTCATTTTCTCATGTATGAGGATCTCAGAATTACTTCTTTTTTTTTTTTTTTGAGTTGGAGTCTCACTCTGTCGGCAGTGGCATTCTCCCAGCTACTGCAGCCTCTACCTGCTGAGCTCAGGTGATCCTTCTGCCTCAGCCTTCCAAGTAGCTAGAACTACGCATGCGCTACCATGCCCGGCTAGTTTTTTGATTTATTGTAGAGACAAGGTCTTGCCAAGTTGCCAGACTGGTCTCAAACCTCTGGGCTCAGGCAATCCTCTCGCCTTGGCCTCCTAAAGTGCTGGGATTACAGGCTTGAGCCACTGCACCTGGCAACTTATTTAATTTAATTTATTTATTTATTTTGAGTTGAGAAAACAGGATTTATTGAGAGGGCAGAAAAGCTCCCAGAGTGGGAGGAGACGTTGCTCCTGACCACTTATTTTAAAGGTAAGATTTTCATTGGCGAGTAGGTTCCTGGTTAACCCTTACGAGATTCTTTAACTGTACTTTAGCTGACCCATTCTAACAGACTTGATCCTCAGAAGCAGGCAGCTAAGTGGTATGAGAGGATTACTTTGAAAACTTCCCATTGGTCTTATTTTTGTCTCCCTCTTGTTCCTTTTCCTCTCTCCCCAGGTACTAGGTATTGAATAGTTCATACTTCTCTCTTTGCTCCCTTCAGCTTGTTCCATCATTTTATGCTTCAGAATTTCCCATCTACCTTGTCTGTCATCTGAGCTCCAGTCTCCTTGGTGCAGATGATTCCACCTCTCGTAGAAGCAATGCTTGAACTAGTCACATGAACATGACCCATAGTTCTGAGCTCCCCAGGGGGTCATTAAACAAGCTGCTTCTTATTTCTGAGCATATCTCTAAGTGGCATGGCAGATTTTTTATATTAATATTTTCAGGCAGAGAGATACTTTAGTAGCCGCACAGCTTATCTACTAGCATTCCTTTCTTTAGTCATAAACCTATTTGTTCTTAAACTCCAGTTGTTTTCCTCAGTGATTTCTGTGACAGGAATATTAGAAGTTTGTTTTAGCCTCAGAAAGAGTGGAAGATTGTTAAGGTAAAACTGACTTTATGGGCCACTTATAAAGGTGCTTTCTATATTCCCTGCTTTATACTACTTTTGGACTTTATCTTATTGAACATTTAAAAATAATTTCAATCAAATTATTATCAGGGTTGATGGTCTTTGAGAATGGAGAGTTTTAATAAATATATTAAGTTCTCACTTAGGATTGGCCAGTAACAACTATTGAGAGCAAAAAATGAAGGTTATTTATTTAATTGACTTGGATATCAGATTTCTTGCAGCTGGTGGACTTGGGTCCCTTTGGTTCCTCCAACCTTGAAACATTCTTGATACCACTTTTCACAGCTATAATTTGTCTTAATGATGATAAATTTGTATTGTGAATAAAAATCCTGATTATCTTTATTATGTTGGGGCTTAATCGGTAGAAAAATATGTAATATATTAAAGGTTTTTATAAATGTATGAGGAAATGTCTTAGCACTTCAAAGTGATATGCTGCAGTTATCTGGAAAATACATTTTTATGTAGAAAATCATTTTACCCAGCAGTACTTAATAAGCTAGACTTTTCTAGCTTTTTGAGACTTTTCTATTTTTTTTAAGATACAAAAGAGTTTGTATTTTTATAGAGTATAATAGATTATTTAAAGATTATTTCTTTTCATGGAAGATCTTTATTAGGGATTTAACTTTAGTCCTAAGCTTCACAGACTGAGCTGAATATGCTTCTAATTGCACCATTTGGTTCTTTTGAAGTAGAGCCTTTTAAAAAAATGTCTCTTGCCCTAGATGTTCTCTCTGTGAGTCATTGTCAATTTTCTATAAACCTAGACTTAGGAAACTTTAGTAGGCAACAGAGCAGCCAGTCAAAAAACATTGAATAGCTACTATGTTTGGAAGATGAACAAATTAATAGTTAGCTCTTTAGTCACTGAGAACATTAGAAGCCCAGTGTGATGTACTTTTAGCTACCTGGTACCTGACGTTAAAAAAGCCAGCACTGGTGTGGTAGCATTACTTGTTATTCCATTTACTTAATGTTTGGTGTTCACTGAAATATATTCTGGGAAATATGGTGCTCTGTCTGTTTCCATTAGGGGAAAATAAAAAGCATCTCTCTTAATGTAGTTTAAAAAAAAAAAGGAGAGAGAGGGAGAAATGGTTTTAAGTATAAAACAAAACAATGTATTAAACATACCATGAATTTATATCTTTAGTAGAAATTTAAATTCATGCATGTGTGCATAAACCTATTTTATAGACTCATTCTCATATTCATTTAAAAGTACTAAATGTCCAATCAATAGCTTATGTAACAGGTATCAATGAAGTAGGTTTTATGCATACTTAGAACTGAATTTAAATTCTACCAAAGATTTATAAATAAGGAAGAATCTTTCAAATTGGAACATCATTTGCCTTGAGATAAGCTATTAAGATATTATCCTAATTATTAGATTATCTTAGAATTCATAGCATGTTAATATAATAGTACAGTCATCCCTTGATATAAGGGGATTGGTTCCAGGACCACTTGCTTGTTCCAAAATCCTTACATACTCGAAGTCCCTCATTCAGTCCTGTGTACTCAAAGTTGGCTCTCTATATATGAGGTTCTGCACATCATGAATACTGTATTTTTTTTTTTTTTGAGTCAGAGTCTCACTTTGTCATCTAGGCCGGAATGCAGTGGCATGCTCATGGCCACTGCAGCCTTGACTTGCTGGGCTAAGGCAATCCTTCTACCTCAGCCTTCCAAGTAGCTGGAATTACAGGCATGTGCCATCATGGCTGGCTAATTTTTCTTGATTTATCCTGGAGATGAGGTCTTGCCAAGTTGCCCAGGCTGGTCTCGAACTCATAGGCTCAGGCAATCTTCTCACCTCAGCCTCCCAAAGTGCTGGGATTATAGGCATGAGCCATCACGCACGGCCTGTATATTCAATCTGTGTTTGATTGGAAAAAAAAAAATACACATATAAGTGGATCTGTGCAGTTCAAACCTGTGTTGTTTAAGGATCAACTATATATAATATTTGTCTTAGTCTTTTTGGGCTGTTATAATAATACTATACACTGGGTGGTTTATAAAAAGTAGAAATGTTTTTCTCACAGTTCTGGAGGCTGGGCAGTCCAAGGGCGAAGCCTGGTAGAGTTGATGTATGGTGAAGGCCTGCTTCCTGGTTCACAGATGGTCTCTTCTCACTGAGTCCTCAGATGTCATAAGAGGCACTGGAACTCTCCTGGGTCTCTTTTGTGAGGGCAGAACACTAATAACCTGATTGCCTATCAATACCATGACAAATGCCATAATACCTTAACTTAAGGGTTAGGATTTCAACATATAGTTGTCCCTCTATATCCACAGGTTCCACATCTACAAATTCAACCAACTATGGACCAAAAATATTTTGAGAAAAAAATAATGAAAAAAACCAATAAAATAATTTTAGAAAACCCCACAAATAAAAACCAATACAGTGTAACAACTATTTACATAGCATTTACAATGTAGTAGGTATTGTAAGGAATCTAGAGATGATTTAAAGTATATGGAAGGATATGTGTAGATTATATGCAAATACTATGCCATTTTACATAAGGGACTCAAGCACTTGTTGATTTTGGTATTCAAGGGGTCCTGGAATCAATTCCCCACAGACAGAGATAAGATGTCTACCCTCTAGTATTCTGTCCTGGTCCTCTAAAATTTATGTCTTTCTTATGTGCAAAGTGCATTTATTACATCCCAACAGCCCCAGAAGTCTTAACTCATTCCAGCATCAACTCTAAAGTCTAAAATCCAGAGTCTTGTCTAAATATCATCTAAATCAGATGTGGGTGAGACTCAAGGTATGATTCATCCTGAGACAAATTGCTCTTTAGCTGTGAACCTGTGAAACAAAACAAGTTATATGCTTCCAAAATATGGGATGGTGGCACAGGTATGGGATAGACATTTTCATTTATTTATTTTTTGAGTTGGAGTCTCACTCTGTCACTCAGACTGGTATGCAGTGGCCACTCCCAGCCACTGCAATCTCAACCTACTGGCCTCCAGCGATCCTTCTGCTTCAACCTTCCAAGTAGCTGGAACTACAGGTGCACGCTACCATGCCCGGCTAATTTTTTATTTATTGTAGAGATGAGGTCTCGCCAAGTTGCCCAGGCGGGTCTCGAACCCGCGGGCTCAGGCAATCCACTCACCTCGGCCTGACATTTTCATTTTAAAAGAAAAAAATAGGAAAGAAGAAGTAGGTAATGGGGCTCAAGTAAATCCAAACTATAAGATAAACTCTTGAGACCTTAAGGCTTGAAAATAATCTTCAATAATTTTGGGGTCAACGTTCTGCATTCCAAACACACTGGAGAGAGGTCCTACCCTCCAGACCTACCGAGGTGGGGGCCCTGACTTGGTTCTACTCAGCAAGGATTGTGCTCCTAGGGCTCTGCTGGGTATTCCTGTCCTCGTGGCTTTGGGTAGAGGCTATCTTACCGCTGAAAATAAGGCAATGGCCTGCCCTATTGAAACTGAGAAGGCAGTCCTGATGCTCTCTGAATCACCTTTAGAATCAGTCTTTCCTTATCTTGAAGATAGCCAAATAACTCTGTGGTTCAGTCCTGTAAAATCCAAGAAATCTGTCAGCCATTCTTCATTCCTTCCAACTCCTTCCTCCTCAACTCAAACTGGTAGCTCTCCTGCTAGGGTGGCTAAGTCCATGGTTCATGCCTATACTAATCTCTTTGTCAAAGGGATGCTTGACCATACCCTTTAATGTTCTCCACTGAACATACTTTCACATTTTTTGCAATAGGGATAGAATTTTTCAAATGTACTTCCTTTTTTATTTTTATTTTTTGAGTTGGAGTCTCACTCGGTCGCCCAGACTGGAGTGCAGTGGCCGCTCCCGGCCACCGCCGCCTCGACCTGCTGGGCTCCGGCGATCCTCCCACCCTAGCCTTCCGAGTAGCCGGAATTACAGGCATGCACTACCACGCCCGGCTGATTTTTTGATTTATTGTAGAGATGAGGTCTCACTGCCCAGTTGGGTCTCAAACCTGCGGGCTCACGCAATCCACTCACCTCAGCCTCCCAAAGGCGTGGGATTACAGGCTGAGCCACCGAGCCCGGCTTGTGCTTCCTTTTTGCTTAACAGTTCTGTTTTTAAGTCGTATCTGTCTTACATTTTACTATAGTAAGTCAGGGGAAACCAAACCACACGTTTGACAATTTGCTTACAAATAACTTCAGCTAAATATCCAATTTCATCACTTTTATGGTCTACCCTCTACAAGACACTAGAATATAAACACACAAGTTCTTTTCCATATTGTAGCAAGGATTGCCTTCTCTTCCTTGTCAAATAACATATTCCTTATTTCCACCTGAAACTTCATCAGAATGCTCTTTACTGTCCATTTTTCTACAAACATTCTTTCTTTCTTTTTTTTTTTGGAAAAAAAACAAAACAACCTCGACCTGCTGGGCTCCGGCAATCCTTCCACCTCAGCCTTCCAAGTAGCTGGAACTACAGGCGCGTGCTACCACGCCCTGCTAATTTTTTGATTTATTGTAGAGATGAGGTCTTGCCAAGTTGCCCAGGCGCGTCTCGAACTCGCAGGCTCAGGCAGTCCACTCACCTCAGCCTCCCAAAGCGCGGGATCACAGGCTGAGCCACCAAGCCCAGCTTAGATTTTCTTCTTTCTGAGCCCTTACCAGAATCACCCTTAAGGTCCATTGTGGTAATCTAGAAATTCTTCTAGTATATGCCTCCAAACTCTTCCAGCCTCTACCTATTACCCATTTTCAAAACTGCTTCCACATCATTAGAAGTTTGTTGCAGCAGCACCCCCTACTTCTTGGTACCAAAATCTGTATTAAGACTCTGCTCTCTAGAACCAATAGTGTGTGTGCACACACACAGCTGACCCTTGAACAACACAGGATTAAATTGTGCAGGTCTACCTACATATGAATTTTCTTCTGCCTCTGCCACCCCTGAGACCTCAAGACTAACCCCCCCTTCTTCTTCCTTCTTAGCTTACTCCACGTGAAGATGAGGATGAAGATCTTTATAATGATCTACTTTCAATTAATGAGTCGTATTAATAGATATATTTTCTCTTATGATTTTTTTTTTTTTTTTTGAGTTGGAGTCTCACTCTGTCGCCCAGACTGGAGTGCAGTGGCCATTCCCGGCCACCGCAGCCTCGACCTGCTGGGGGCTGTGGCGATCTTTCCGTCTCAGCCTTCCAAGTAGCAGGAATACAGGCGCGCGCTACCATGCCCGGCTAATTTTTGATTTATTGTAGAGATGAGGTCTCGCCAAGTTGCCCAGGTGGGTCTCGAACCCACGGGCTCAGGCAATTCACTCACCTCAGCCTCCCAAGGCGCAGAATTACAGGCTGAGCCACCGAGCCCGGCTTATGATTTTTTTAAATAACATTTTTCTTAGCTTTAGTGTAAGAAATATAATACATATAGCATACAAAATGTGTGTTAATCAAATATGCTATCAGTGAGGCTTCTGGTCAACAGTAGGCTACTAGTAGTTAAGTTTTGGGGGAGTCAAAAGTTATATGTGGATTTATTACTGCATATTGGGGGTCAGCACCCCTAACCCCTGTATTGTTCAATGGTTAATTTTATGAGTGTGTGTGTGTGTGTGTGTGTGTGTGTGTGTGTGTGTATGTGTATAAATGTAATAAAGAGATTTTATATGTATATATATAAAGATTATTATATAAAGAGATTTATTATGAGGGATTGGCTTGGGTAATTATGGAGGTTGAAAGGTCCCATGATCTGTCTTCTGCAAGTTGAAGAACCAGGAAATCTGGTGCTGTTGTTCCATTCTAAGCTCAAGGCTTGAGAAGTAGGGGAGCCAACTGTCTAAGACCCAGTTAGAATCCAAAGGCAGCACCAATTCTGGAAACACCCCCATATATACACCCAGAAATAATGTTTTACCAGCTCTCTGGTCATCACTTAGCCAAGTCAAATTGACACATAAAATTAACCATCACGGGGCCTTTTTTTTTTTTTGAGTAGGAGTCTCACTCTGTCACCCTGGCTGGAGTGCAGTGGCACACTCAGGACCTCCACCGCCTTGATCTGCTGGGCTCAGGCTATCCTTCTGCCTCAGCCTTCCAAGTAGCTGGAACCACAGGCATGTGTCACCACGCCCAGCTAATTATTTATTTATTTATTTATTGTAGAGTGATCTCAGCAAGTTGCCCAGGCTGGTCTCGAACTTCTGGACTCAGGCAATCCTCTTGCCTCCGCCTTCCAAAGTGCTGAAATTATAGGCATTAGCCACCGTGCCTAGCTCACAGGGCCATTTAAAGATACTTTATATACTTAAAAAATGAGATTAAGAGTCCATGTGCAATGGTTCATGCTTGTAATCCCAGCACTTGGGGAGGCTGAGATGGGAGGATTGCTTGAGGCCAGGCATTCAAAACCAGCCTGGGCAACATAGCAACACTCCAACTCTACCAAAAAAAACAACACATCAAGAAAACTAATCAGAGGTTCTGTTTCTGACAGTAGAAGTATTTGATGAGATAATGACCAAGAATTTTCCAAAATCAGCTATAAATACAAGCCATAGATTCAAAAGTAGGCATCTCATAGTAAAACCAATAAAAATGAAAGACAAAGAAGATATCCTAAAAAACAGCCAAAGAAAAATACACAGTGAATTCAAAGACCTGTGGTAGCTTTGATAGAAATAATGGAAGCCAGAAGACAGTGGAATGACATCTTCAAAGTGCCTGTTCAGAATTTTATACCTTCGAAAGTTAAGGAAAATAAAGACATTCTGAGACAAGCAAAAACTGAATGTGTCACCGGCAGTCTCTGTACTAAAAGAAATGCTAAAGAGAATTTTTCAGACAAAAGGGAAATGATTCCAGATGGGAGTATAGAGACATAGGAAGGAATGAAGATCAATGGAAAGGGGACATCAGTTGGTAAGTTTAAATGCATTTGGCTTCATATAGCACTTAAATTTAATGGAGAATTAAAATATACTGTAGTAATAGTAACAATAGGTTGTTAAAAGGGGTTAGTATTCTAAGTCCTTTCATTATGGATGAAGTGGTATAAAACCGGTTTTTTAAAGTTAGGGTTTATGTTATCTTCTACAGTGTAACCACTGATGATAATAAAAGATTGTAAAAAGCTAATAAAGGGAAGAAGTTGAATAATAATGATTTTAAAACATAACCCAAAAGAAGGTAAGAAAAGGCATGTATGAAACAGACGGGATAAACAGTAAGATGGTAGATTGTGTCCTAAATGTATTTGTAATTATATTACACATAAATAGACTTAATGCTTCAGTTAAAAACCCAAGATTTTCATACTAGAAAGGCTATAAAACCCATCTACATGCTGATTTCAAGATAAACACCATATATATACATATATATGTATATATATATACACACACACACACACACACACACACACACACACACACACACACACACACACACACACAGAGGATGGTTGGAAATAAAAGGGTAGAAAAAAGACAAATTGTGCAAATATTAGCCTGATGAAAACTGACGTAGTTATGCTAACATTAAAGTAGACTTTCAGGCAAGAAACTTAGAGAATTATTTCAAAAATAAAGTGTTAAAGTCACCAGAAAGATATAACAATTTAAAATTTGTATGCACCTAATATAATCTCAAAATATATAAAGAGCAATGTGTCACTTAACTTACATTTTTTAGTTTAGACTGTCTATTTGAAGTAACAGAGAAACATGTGAGTATCCTTATTTACAACTTGACGGAGAAGAGAGGAAAGGTGAGCAGACTATAATCTCCTTTCCAAATTCTCTTTTTCCTTCTTTACCAACACATCTCCATTCTATGATATATCTGGTGCAAATGTAGATGCTTCTGTAGCTCCTTGAGAATCATCTGCGGATGCCCTTCAAGAAATTAAATATTTGTATTAGAATATTGTGTTACAAAAGACTTTGGAGTGTGTAACATCCACCTCTGTTTTTGGGTTTGTATTTATTGGTGTGTCAATATAATTATGAATTCTTTCAAACACATTGGTGCCTGCTTGTCCCAGCCACTGGGGAGACTGAAGTGGGAGGATCACTTGAGTCCAGGAGTCCTGGGCTGTAGTGCACTTTGCTGATGAGGTGTCTTCACTAAGTTTGGCGTCAGTATGGTGAGCTCCTGGAAGCTGGGACCGCCAGGTTGCTGCCTAAGCAGGGGTGAACCAGCCCAGGTCAGAAGTGACGCAGATCAGAACTTCCATGTTGATTAGTAGTGGGATTGTACCTGTGAATAGCCATTATATTCCTGCCTGGGCAACATAGTGAGACTCCCATCTCTTAAAAAAAAAGAACACACATACCCCTAATAATAATAATAATAATAATAATAATAATAATAATAATAGCTCTCCTGTGCTGACTCCTCGAGTCATAATTACACAACTGTGTGAGGGTTAAGGCAGCTGAGTGCTTTCTTTTGCCATTTCCTAACCTCACCCCTGTGAATGCTTCAGGAAAAGTGGACCTAGGAGAGTTAACTCTTTATCCTCAGGAATATAGTCTGCAGTATTGGGGCATACTAAAAGAAGTAAACGTGAGAACGTTTAGCAAATACACTTTTGCCTCTCTTCACTTTAGCCTTTGTTTATCACATGAATGTTTATATAGAGAGAGAAACTGGAAACTGTTCAAAAGAGCAGTGAAAGTAGAATCTACAAAATAAATGAATTATGGTCATATGCTACGAAGTCATTTTTAAGCTCTCAAGTAAAATTTAAAGGACTAATGTCAAGAATGGCAACCAGTTGCTTTCCATATTTGCTGTTCTTATATGAAAGAACTAAAGTGAGGTTTAAAGAATGTCCATAGAGTGGTCAACGGGAACTTTAGTTTTATCTGTAATGTTTAAACTTTAAAAAAATGAAATATATCATAAATTCCTCATTTAACATTATTAATAAATGATCTTTAGATATGCATTATTGGATCAATTGTATATTTTTTCTGTTAGTGGGATGGTTAGAAATATGTAGATGCAGTACTCCCTAGAGGTGAGGTCATGAGTAGGGAGATGGGGCTGGTTAAGTTTTTTTTTTGAGTTGGAGTCTCACTCTGTCACCCAGACTGGAGTGCAGTGGCATGCTCATGGCTACCTCAGCTTCGACTTGCAAGCTCAGGTGGTCCTTCTGCCTCAGCCTTCCATGTAGCTGGAACTACAGGCACACACTATCATGCCTGGCTAATTTTTTGATTTATTGTAGAGATGAGGTCTCGCCAAGTTACCCACGCTGGTCTCAGACCTGTGGGCTCAGGCAGTTCTCTCACCTTGGCCTTCCAAAGTGCTGGGATTGTAGGCATGAGCCACCACTCCTGGCCAGTTTTTTAAAATTTATTTTTATTTCTACTTTTTGAGACAGTATCTTGTTATATTGCTCAGGGTGGTCTTGAACTCCCAGGGCTCAAGCAGTTCTTCTGCCTCAGCTATTCATGTCTGGCAGTGTCTGGCAATGGTTAATTTTGTGTGTCAGCTTTACTGAGAAGGGATGCCCATGTTGCCGGTAAAACATTGTTTCTGGGCATTTGCGTGAGGGTGTTTGTAGAAGAGGGTGTTTGATTATACAATAAGTGAATCACTTGAAAGTGTACGAGCACTTGTAGGATAAAGATTTTCATTCAACTTTAGAAAAAAATGTCTTCTTCCATATTAGGGTTCTCCAGAGAAGCAGAACAAATAGAATGTATATATAAGAGGAGAATTATTGTAGAAATTGCTATACTATTGGTATACTGCATGAAGATTTGCCCTCACCCATGAAGGTGGTCATTGTTCAGTCCATTAAGGGTCAGAATAGAACAAAGAGGTAGAGGAAGGGTGACTTTGTACTCTCTGCTTGAGCCTGGACATTCATCTTCTCCTGCCCTTGTATATGAGAGTTTCAGTTCTTAAACCTTTGAATTCACATTGGTACTTAAACCATCAGCCTTCCAGTTTTCATGCCTTTGGGCTTGGGTTGGCCCTTATACCACTGACTCCTGTATACTTGGACTGAATTATACCAGACTTTCTTGGTTCTCTGGCTGGCAGATGGCAGATTGTGGGACTTCTTGGATTCTATAATCCCGTGAGCAATTCCTATAATAAATCTTCTCATATATATATTCTATTTGTTCTATTTCTCTGGAGAACCCTAATATGGAAGAAGACATTTTTTTTTTCTAAAGTTGAATGAAAATCTTTATCCTACAATTGCTCATCCCCTTTCAAGTGATTCACTTATTGTATAGTCAAACAATTGAATCTTTTCCAGAATTATTGTTTCAGCTTGCCCTACTGGTCATGCTTTTCAAGATAATCACTTCCTAATCAGTTTTCTTATCCAGTTGGGGAAGTCAGGTTTCCTTGTTTCTTTCTTCCTGGAGGAGACAGGGTTACAAAATTGACCTTTTCCCTCTATTGTAAACATATTTTAAACATATTTAAAAAGTTGAAAAAAATCTTTATGCTGTCAGACCTTGCTAGATTAAATTATCTTTTGATTCTTTGTTATGCCATATATCCTGATCTCAACATGGCAGCTTTAATTGAACCAGGTTTCTTTTTCTGTTGGGTAATAAGTTAATATAAATAGCCTGTTTTCATGCTTTAAAAAATGTTATTATAAAATATGCCTAATGGGTACTGGGATTGCTAAACAATAGTGATGCTGTGCTTTTATGTTCTTTTAAAAACTCTAAGTATAAAAAATATATTTAGACCACTTAACCCTATAACTCAATATGCACATTCCCATTGGACTTCTCAGGCTTTTGTGTGGCAGTGGTATTTTGTTTTGTTTCACCTAAGGCAAAATAATTACAGGAATAGAGATTGCTATTATTTTCTCTGAGGTTTTTGTTTTGTTTTCTAGAGTGTATGATTTTTCCTGAAAATAACTCAGTGTTCAATTCATAATTTTTAGTTTCTTTTCATTGTGAGAATTTTCATTATTCCTTTGATCATCACTCTAGACAGCTACATCTTTTCACTAATGTTGAAATATTTCAGGAATTAATAGGCTATCTTTTCTTAACCTCCATTTTTGGCAGAAAATATACTGCTGAGTTTTTTATTATCTTTTATAGGTAGGACTCCTAACAAGGTCTTTTGTTCTTCAGAAAGAGTTCTTTTAAAAAATCGAGTCTTATTTTACGTACTATAAAATTAACCCTTTTAAAGTGTACAATTCAGTGGTTTTTAGTTTATTCACAAGGTTATGCCACCATTACCCCTCTCTAGTTCCAGAACATTTTTAACATCCTCAAATGAAACCTCTTATATAGGCAGTCATTTTCTCCCACCCCCAGCTCCTGGCAACCACTAATCTATCAAGCAGGATTTCCCTGCTCTTGATATTTCACATAAATGAAAGCATACAATTTGTGGTCCTTTGTGATTGACTTCTTTCACTTAGCATAATGTTTTTAAGGCATATCCATGTTGAAACATGTGTTGGTACTTCATTCTTTTTTTTTTTTTGAGTCAGCGTCTCACTCAGTTGCCCAGGCTTGACCTGCTGTGCTCAGGCGAGCCTTCCACCACAGCCTTCCAAGTAGCTGGAACCACAGGTGTACACCACCACACTCAGCTAATTTTTTTGATTTATTGTAGAGATGAAGTCTTGCCATGTTGCCCAGACTGGTCTTGAACCCCTGTTCTCAGGCAATATACTCACCTCCGCCTCCCAAAGTGCTGGGATTATAGGCATGAGCTGCTGCATCCGGCCTTCATTCCTTTTTATGCTGAATAATATTCCATTGTATGGATAGAGCACATTTTGTTTGTTTCTTCATCCGTTGATGGATGTTTGGGCTGTTTCCACAGAATGTGCTTTTTTAAAATTGAAAGTTTTGAATAGGTAGTACATGTATATGGTTTAACAATGCAAATAATTGTGAGGGCTCCCTGTTCCTAGCTCCCCAATTTTCACTGCTTTATTTAGCCCACCATTATCATTATTAGTTTCTTGTGAATCCTTCCAGAGTTTCTTAATGCATTTACAAATACAATTATTATACATCAATCCTTCATTTTCTGCACAAAAGGTTCATATTCTGTACCTTACATTTTCTTCCTAAAATAATATCTTGGCGATCTTTCCATCACAGTATAAAGAGAGTAGGTCTTCATTTAAAAAAAAAATCTGTATAATATTTTATTGTACAGAAGTATAATTTACTTAGTCTTTTTAAAATTAGAATTTTAGGTCACTCCAGTTTTACTCTGTTACTTATAAGTAATGCTACCAGTAATAACCCTGTCCATATGTAGCTTCCCTAATTTATCAGTATATCTTTAGGATAAATGCCCACGATTGGAATTGTTATGTCAAAGAATAGAAGCACTGTTTATCTTCTTCATTTATTTATTTAATTAATTAACTTTTTTTTTTTTGAGTTGGAGTCTCACTCTGTTGCCCAGACTGGAGTGCAGTGGCATACTCCCGGCCACCGCAGCCTCTACCTGCTGGGCTCCGGCAATCCTTCTGCCTCAGCCTTCCAAGTAGCTGGAACTACAGGCGCACGCTACTATGCCTGGCTTAATTTTTTTTTTTTTATTTATTGTAGAGATGAGGTCTCACCAAGTTGCCCAGGTGGGTCTCGAACCTCGGGCTCAGGCAGTCCACTCACCTCAGCCTCCCAAAGTGCAGGATTACAGGCTGAGCCACCGAGCCTGGCTTATTTAATTAATTTTTTAATCTCCCCCCAATAATGTCTGTTTACTCACAGCCATATAAAGCGTATGATAGCATTTTTTTGTATTTTTTCAGTGTGATGGTTGAACTGTGGTGTCTCAGCATAGTTTTAATGTTCGATTTCACTTGTTATGAGTAAATTTGAGCATCTTTCCATATCTGTACAGCCATTTGTGTTTCTTTTTCTTTAAGCTGTGTGTTCATATCGCTTCTTCAGTTTTCTGTTTGGTTATTGTGTTTTCTCTCTTCAGTCTTTAGAAATTCTTTATTAAATAGGGAAATTAGTCCCTTGGGTGCTAATTTTTTTCTAGTTTGCCTTGAGTTTATAGTGTTTTTTTGCCATGTTGAACTTTTTGATTCTAGCATAATCAAATTTATTAATTTTTTAATGTTTTCTTTTCCAGGAAAAAAATTTTTTTTTTTTTTTTTTTTTTGAGTTGGAGTCTCACTCTGTCACCCAGACTGGAGTGCAGTGGCTGCTCCCGGCCACCGCAGCCTCGACCTGCTGTGCTCCGGCGATCCTTCCGGCTCAGCCTTCCAAGTAGCTGGAATTACAGGCATGCGCTACCACGCCCGGCTGATTTTTTTTTTGATTTATTGTAGAAATGAGGTCTCGCCAAGTTGCCCACGTGGGTTTCGAACCCGCGGGCTCAGGCAATCCACTCACCTCAGCCTCCCAAAGGCGCGGGATTATGGCTGAGCCACCGAGCCTGGCCTCTTTTCCAAGAAAATTTAAAGGAAAGTTAAGAGAGGGAAAAAAAAAAAGAAAAAAAATCCAGCCCTCATATCAACATACCGTTTTTCAAAGAAGAGAGAAGTTAAGGTTGGATTACTTAGATTATAACTGGTAAATACCTATTTCCTTATCAGTTTTTCTCTTTGCTTAGTTTTTTTGGTTTGTTTGTTTTTTGTTTGAGTTGAAGTCTCAATCTGTTGCCCAGGCTGGAGTACAGTGGCATGCTCACAGCTACTGTGGTCTCGATCTACTGGGCTGAGGTGATCCTTCTGCCTCAGCCTTCCAAGTAGCTGGAACCACAGTCACGTGCCTCCATGCTTGGCTGTTTTTTAATTTATTGTAGAGATGAGGTCTCGCCAAATTGCCCAGGCTGGTCTTGAACCCCTGGGCTCAGGCAATCCTCTCGCCTCCGCCTCCCAAAGTGCTGGCATTATAGGCATAAGCCACCATGCCTGGCTTCATTTATTTTTTAAAAATATCTGTGGAATATTTTATCATACAAAAGTATCATAATTAACTTATTCTTTTAAAAAATTATTATAATTTTAGATCACTTTCAGTTTTACTCTGTTGTGAATAGTATTACCAGGAATAGCCTTGTCCATATGTAGCTTCTCTTTTCTGTCCATTTTATGACTTCTGGGTTATATATATCATGCTTCCAAAGGTCTTTCTACTCCAAGATGATAAAAAGAGTCTGCTATATTTTGTTTTGTTATGTTTATATTTTTATCAATTAGTTCATTTAGTATTCATTTTTGGATGTGGTTTGCAATAAGAATTTAACTTTTTCCTTGTGGAGAACCAGTTATTTCAATACCATTTATTGACACACCATTCTTTCCCTCTTTTTATCATCATTTATTAGATGTTCATATTTCCATAGGTCTGTGTCTGGCTTCTATAGTCTATTCTAGTGATTTATTTAGCCATTTCTTTACTAGTATCTAGTATCACATTGTTTTATTTACCATAGTTTTTTTTTTTTTAGACAGAGGGTCTTGCTCTGTCTCTCAGGCAGAAGTGCAGTGACATGATCATAGCTTACTGTAGATATGAACTCCTGGCTCAAGCAGTTCTCCACCTCAGCTTCCCTCGTAGTTGAGACTACAGGCACGTCACCAGGCCCAGATAATTAAATTTTTTTTTTAAGAGACAGGATCTCACTGTATTACCCAGGCTGGTCTTGAACTCCTGGCCTCAAGTGACCCTCCTAAGTAGCTGGAATTATAGGCACAAGCCACATACTTGACTTTCCCATAGTTTTATAGTACATTTTGCAATCTGGAAAAGCAAATAATTTCTCAGTTTCTATTTGAAATTTTCACTGAATATTTTCACACAATTTAGTCTTTCAAGTGAAATTTAAAGTATATTTAAATTTCCCTAAAAGTCAGTCTCTAGAGTTTTGACTGAAATTGCTTGAAATTTCTAGATTAATTTGAGTGATACCAACAAGTTTGAAATACTGAGCTTGCCTATCTAGGAACATGGTGCTTTCATTTACTTAATTTCCATATGCACTAAATGAAAGTTTAGTGGTACTTTTTATATAGATATTAGATATTTCTAATTGGAATTATTACCAGAAACTTCATTGCTCTTGTTGCTAATGAGTCCCTTTTTCTATTATATGTGGCAGTAGCTTATATTAATGCTTTTTGTATGTTTATATTTATATCTGGCCACATCAGTGGACTCTGTTATTATTGGTTTCTCAAGGTTTCAGCATTTTTTTCTAAATAAATAATATGATTTATTTTCTTGATGATATATGTCCTATTTTTTAACCTTTTATATTACATCTAAAGTCCACACTTTTTCTATGAAGCCATGGTTTAACAAATGAAAAATACCCAGCACATAGTAAAGGCTCAATATTAGTATCCTCCTTTACTATTTTCAGTATTAATGCATTTATCAAAAAGCAAAAAACTAAACTAAGTAAAATTTGTAAGGAAATAGGTACTTACTTACTAGTTTGAATCTAAGTAATTTACATTTACTATTTATTTATTTATGAGAGTAATTTACTCTCTTCTTTGGAAAATGGTATTATGCTAAGAGGTTGAATTTTTTTTTCTCTCAACTTAAAAAAATTTCCTTGGAAAAGAAAATCAACAAAAATATTTGGTTATGCTAGAATCAAAAACTTTTTTTGCCATTTATTTCTTGAAGAAACTGGATTACCAAGTAGAATTCTAACTCCTTTTTAATTTTTTTTTGAGTCGGAGTCTCACTCTGTCACTGAGGCTGGAGTGTAGTGGCACGCTCATGGCTACTACAGGCTCTACCTGGTGGGCTCAGGCGGTCCTTCCACCTCAACCTTTCAAGAGTAGCTGGAACTAATTTTTTGATTTATTTTAGAGACGAGGTCTCGCCAAGTTGCCCAGGCTGGTCTCGAACCCCTGGGCTCAGGCAATCTACTCACCTCTGCCTCCCAAAGTGCTAGGATTACAGGCATGAGCCATCATGCCTAGCTCCTAACTCAGATTTTTAACCCAAATCCCATGGAATTTCTTCTTTATTTTTCAGATTTGCAATTTTTTTTTTTTAATTAAAAGAGAGGTACAGAGTCATTAAAAAAAAAACTGATCATCATAGAAGATTCTGAGTCATACATTGGTTACTATTGGACCTGAGTGGTGGGTGAATTTGAGTTTATTATATTGCTTCCTCTACTTTTGTGTATGTTTGAAAATGTCTATTATGGGAAATTTTTTAAAAAGCCTATCTCACCAGTTACTAGCTCTGTTGCCTAGGGCAGGTTATTTGAATGTTTTTAGTTTTTCAACTGTCAGATAGAAAGGGTATCTACTAGCAAGGTGTGTTGTAATGTTAAAAAATATATGTACATTGCCTTGTGATACTTATAGTAGATAGTTAGATATTCAACAAACATTAACTATTAGGAATAATAATATGAATTATAAAAAATTATTATTTGCCGGGCTCGGTGGCTCAGCCTGTAATCCTGTGCTTTGGGAGGCTGAGGTGAGTGGATTGCCTGAGCCCGCGGGTTTGAGACTTGTCTGGGCAACTTGGCGAGACCTCATCTCCACAATAAATCAAAAAATTAGCTGGGCGTGGTAGCACGCGCCTGTAGTTCCGCTACTCGGAAGGCTGAGGCGGAAGGATTGCCCTAGCCCAGCAGGTCGAGGCTGCAGTGGCCTCGACCTACTTCAGAGAGTAATGATGAGGATTAAATAATAATTTTTTTTTTTTTTTTGAGTTGGAGTCTCACTCTGTCACCCAGGTTGGAGTGCAGTGGCATGCTCACGGCCACCGCAGCCTTGGCCTACTGGGCTCAGGCGATCCTTCTACCTCAGCCTTCCAAGTAGATAGAACGTGCCACAACACCCAGCTAATTTTTTAATTTATTGTAGAGATGAGGTCTCGCCAAGTTGCCCAGGCGGGTCTTGAACCCAAGGGCTCAGGCAGTCCTCTCACCTCAGCATCCCAAAGTGCTGGTATTATAGGCATGAGCCACTGTGTCTGGCCTTATCCCATTTTTTAAATGAGAAAACTGAGAATTGGAGGAGCTAAATATTATGATAAGTACATAACAAATAAGTGATGGAGCTAAAATTCACATCTGAGTTCTGACCTCAAAGTCCAGGAGACTTGGAGCCTCCCTGAAAAGAGGCTATATACAAAATCTTCTTTCTGTTGTTGGTTATCGTTTACATTATATTTATCAGATTTTTTTTTTTTTTTTGAGTCAGAGTTTTACTTTGTCACGCAGGCACAATCACATGCTACTGCAGCCTCTACCTTCTGGGCTCAGGCTATCCTTTCCCCTCTGCCTTCCAAGTAGTTGGACTTAGACTCACGTCACCACACTCAGCTAATTTTTTTTATTTATCATAGAGACAAAGTCTTGCCAAGTTGCCCAGGCTGGCCTCGAACCTCCGGGCTCAGGCAGTCTTCTTACCTTGGCCTCCCAAAATGCCACAATTACAGGCATGAGCCACCATGCCTGGCAGTATTTCTCAGATTTAATCTTCATCATAAATGCAAGGAATACTGAAGGTCAGTCTATAACTTTTTTTTAAAAAAGCACACAAATTTTTCACCTTTTTGTGTATGAATAGATAACTACACTCTAAAAAGTATGCATATTTTATTTAAAAATATATGTAAATTTGTACTTTGAGTTTAGATATTGACAATACTAGTATTTTTGTGGAAAAAAGATGCCCTTAGATTTCCCAAGTGAGTTTGTGAATGGGTAAAACCTCTGTGTTTGAAAATTAAAATCTTGGCTAGGTGCAATGGCTCACACCTGTAATCCCAGCACTTTGGGAGGCCAAGGTGAGAAGATTTCTTGAGCTCAGGAGTTTGAGACCAACCTAGGCAACATAGTGAGACCTCATCTCTTAAAAAAAAAAAAAAAAATAGTTAGGCATGGTGGCACATGCCTGTAGTTTTAGCTACTCAGGAAGTTTAAGTGGGAGGATTGCCTGAGCCTAGGAGCTTGAGGCTGCGGTGAGCCATGATTGTGCCATTGCACTCCAACCTGGGTGACAGAATGAGACTCCAACTAAAATAAAAAGTTTTTTTTAAAAAATGTTTTTGATACTATACAGATTTTTTATAAAGATATATATTATATTTGATAATGTACATTATGTTTTGTTACTCTGAATTTATTAAATCTCAGTTTGCATTGTTGATATGAAGTGAATCCAGAGTAAATCAAGACAAGATGTAAACCAGGAAGCCAACTTTCTAATGTTGCTTTTCTGTTTAGCTGCAAACACTAAATTGTTCCCTGTAACATAGAAATTATTCCTGTGAATTTGAGAGACCTATTATAAGAATTTCTTAGCTGGGCTTGGTGGCTTAGCCTGTAATCCAGCGCCTTTGGGAGGCTAGGTGAGTGGATTGCCTGAGCCTGTGGGTTCGAGACCCGCCTGGGCAACTTGGTAAGACCTCATCTTTACAATAAATCAAAAATCAACCGGGTGTGGTAGCGCGTGCCTGTAGTTCCAGCTCCTTGGAAGGCTGAGGCGGAAGGATCGC
>NW_007075762.1:46987-47641 GCF_000164805.1 Carlito syrichta
CGAACCCACGGGCTCAGGCAATCCACTCACCTCAGCCTCCCAAAATGCTGGGATTACAGGATGAGCCACCGAGCCTGGTGTGTTATGTGCTTTTAAAAAATTATGTGTTACGTTTGTTGTGTGTTAGATGCTTGGTAACTTCCATGCAAACCTGATGAATTTCCTAGCATATGGTACATCCTCAGGTAATGTTTAATGATAATGACAGTGAAATAGCCTGTAAAAACCTTAAAACTTTTGAGTAAATTTCCACCCTACTTTATAGAGAATTATGAAATGTCTCCAAACTTTGCATTTATGAAATGCTTAAAGCACATCTCCAAAGTCCCATCACTAAAAATGAGGGTTGACTAATATTTGGGGTAAAAATGGAAGAAATTGAAATATTATATATCCTTTTAAAAAATATTCTTTTCATGTGAGAAATATATATTTATGTATATATAATATATTTATATATATATTGTTATTTTTCTATAATAAATTCCTGAAACACTATTTCAGTAATTTTTGGTTTGCAGTGTAATTGGGGAGTATTTTTTAAAGGCCTCATAAACTGAAAAACTGCTTTTACCTGCTGTCTTTCATGGACTGTTTTTCTTTTTTTTTTTTTTTAGTTGGAGTCTCACTCTGTCGCCCAGACTGGAGTGCAGT
>NW_007075762.1:47662-63561 GCF_000164805.1 Carlito syrichta
TTGCCTGCCCAGGCGGGTCTCGAACCCGTGGGCTTGGGCAATCCACTCACCTCAGCCTCCCAAAGGCATGGGATTACAGGCTGAGCCACCGAGCCCGGCTAGCTTTTTTTTTCTTTTTAGTCAGAGTCTTGGCTCATAATCATGGCTCAATGAAGCCTCAACCTCCTAGGCTCAGGTGATCCTCCCACCTCACCTCCTGGGTAGCTGGGACTACAGGCACGTACCACTACACACAGCTAATTTTTAAAATTTTTCTTTTTTAACTTTTCTTCCTCTTCTTTTTTTTTTTTTGAGTCAGAGTCTCACTCCATCGCCCAGGCTGGAGTGCAGTGGCACGCTCCTGGCCACCGCAGCCTCGACCTGCTGGGCTCCGGCGATCCTTCCGCCTCAGCCTTCCAAGTAGCTGGAACTACAGGCACGTGCTACCATGCCCGCTTAATTTTTTGATTTTATTGTAGAAATGAGGTCTCACTGCCCAGGCGGGTCTCGAACCCGCGGGCTCGGGCAATCCACTCACCTCAGCCTCCCAAAGGCGCGGGATTACAGGCTGAGCCACCGAGCCCGGCTTGTTTTTCATTTAATTAAAAATCTTTTGTGAAAAGTAGACATCTGGATTGGAAAGATAACTGTTGGACTTTTGGGTCTTTACTTCTTTCTTGCTTATATTTATTAATGATTTATTTCATTTGTTTTACCATTTCCCTCGACATTCTCCTCACTATGTGTACTTATCTGCTCAGTCATTGTGTACACATGAAGTAGTTTTGGAATTGTTAGCCCATACCCTTCTGAAAAATAAATTTACTAACCAGAGAGTATAATACTACATAAAGTTCTTTTTGTCTTTATCCTTACAAAAATAGTTGTTATCTGAAGTTATTTAGGTTAGTTTTTTCTTCCTTGTATCCTACAGTGTGGTTTCTGTTTTCAGTTTGCTATAGGGATTTGCAGTTTATTTTGAGTTTATCCTACATTCTGGTTGATTTGAGCTGTTTATTGTGGGGGATATGTGAAATGTTACCATTGTTTTAAGAGTGGGAACTGTTCGGAGACCAGTCGTTTGCTTGGGTGTACTCAAAGTACTGTCATTTCCCTCATCCCTTTTGTCCTATTTCCATTTCCCTCTTCTTCCCCCACCCCATTTCTGCCGACTCTGTAGATAGCCTGTTTCATGGACTTCTGGTGTATCTTGTCTCCTTTTTTTGTTCAAATGAGCATAGATAGATAGATAGATAGATAGATATAGGTATGCATCACTTAATGATGAGGATATGTCCTGAGAAATGTGTCGTTAGGCGATTTCTACATCACAGAGCATAGTTACTCAAACTTAGATGATATAGCCTACTACACATCTAGGCTATCTGGTATTGCCTATTGTTCCCAGGCTACAAACCTTACATGTACTGAATTCTGTTAGCCGGGCATGGTAGTGTGCGCCTGTAGTTCCAGCTACTTGGAAGGCTGGGGTGGAAGGATCGCCGGAGCCCAGCAGGTAAAGGCTGCGGTGGCCGGGACCGGCCACTGCACTCTCTAGTCTGGGTGACAGAGTGAGACTCCAACTCAAAAAAAAAAAAAGTTTTTCTTTCTTCAATAATAAATTAGCTGTAGCTTATTATTACTTGCTGTAATAACAGTTTAAAACATAAACCCATTGTACAGCTATTCAATAACATTTTTCTTATGCGCTTTATCAGCTTTTTTCTATTTTTAAAATTTATTTATTTTTTTACTTTTTAAAACTTTTTTTGTTAAAAGTGAAGACACAAGTATACACATTAGTCCAGGCCTATACAAGGTCAGGATCATCGATATCACAGTCTTCCATATCCATATCTTGTCCCACTGGAACGTCTTCAGGGACAATAACATGCATGGAGCAGTCATCTCTTGTGATAACAATTTCTTCTGTAATACCTCCTGAAAGACCGGCATGAGGCTGTTTTACAGTTCACTTTTTTTTTATAAGTATAAGGAGTATACTCTAACATAATACTAAGTATAGTATAGTAAATACTGAAACCAGTAGCATAGCCATTTATTATCATTATCAAGTATTATATATTGTACATGGTTGTATGTGCTATACTTTTATACTACTGGGTGCACAGTAGATTTGTTTACACCAACATCACCACAGACATATGAGTCATGTATAGTGCTATAACATTATGAAGTTGCTAGGGGATAGGAATTTTTAAACTCCATTAGAATTTTATGGGACCACCATTGCATACAGTTAATTGTTGACCAGAACATTATTATGTGACATGATTTTAAATATATATATCCCCTCATACTTTCTTACAGGAAGGGTAGCACTCTCTAGATATTCTTTTGTGCTTTGATTTAATAATATATTTTATTATTATAATCTAACATATAGCATTATTATGTACCATTGGCGCTCTGTATCCATGGCTTCTGCATCTGTGGATTCAACCATAAAGAGACCTGCGGGACCAATCATGGATTGGAAATATTTGCAGGCCAGGCATGGTGGTTCATGTCTGTAATCACAGCACTTTGAGAGGCCGAAGTAGGAGGATTGTTTGAGGCCAGGTTTGAGATCAGGCTGGGCAGCATAGCAAGACCCAGGCGCTACAAAAATTTTAAAATAATAAAAAAGAAAATATTTGAAGAGGGTAGTTGCATCTATACTGAACATATACAGACTTTTTTCATGTCATTATTACCTAAACAATATAGTGTAAAAACTGCTACATAGCACTGTTGTATTAGGTATTATAAACAATCTAAAGATGACTTAAAGTATATGAGAGGAGGTATGCACTACACTATTTTACATAAGGGACTTGAGCATCCATGGATTTTGGTATCTATAGGGGGTCCTAGAACCAATCCCCCATGGATACCAAAGGATGACATGCTTGCGCTCTCTCTCTCTCTCTCTCTCTCTCTCTCTCTCTCTCTGTGCATGCACGCGTGTGTGTGTGTGTATATGTGTATGTATGTATACTTTTTTTCTTTTTTGAGTCGGGGTTTCACTCTGTCGCCCAGGCTGGAGTGGATCATAGCTCACTGCAGCCTTGAGACTCAGGCAATCCTTCTACGTCAGCTTCCTGGGTAACTGTGACTACAGGCAAGTGCCAACACGCCCAGCTAATTTTTTATTTTTTGTAGCTACAAGGTCTCACTATGTTGCCCAGGCTGGTCTTGAACTCCTGGCCTCAAGCATTCCTCCCGCCCTGGCCTCCAAAGTGCTTGGATTATAGACATGAGCCGTTGCACCCAGCTGAGTATACATTAATAATGTATCCAGTTTATCCGCTTAATGCATCTAGGAATCTTTCCTTATTGCTTAATAAAACACATCTAGCTTCTTGAGCCTGGAGCTGCTGCCACTGCCCTCAGCTCCCCTGCTGTGGGGAAGGTACCAGGTTATTGCATTCAGAGGGTCCTGGAAGAGGGAGGAGGCAGTGCCTCTGCTTCAGCAACTGCACCCATGATGTAGAGCATCAAGTGTGTGGTGGGGGTGATGGGGCTGTGGGCAAGACGTGCCTGCTCATCTGCTATACAGCCAACACCTTCCCCAAGGAGCACCTGGCGTTGGACAGTTACAGCACCCAGAGCGCAGCTGATGGGCGCACACTGAACCTGAACTGTGGGACACTGTGGGCCAGGAGTTTAACTGCCTCCGGACACTCTCCTACCCTCAGACCAACGTCTTTGTCATCTGTTTCTCCATGACCAATCCGCCCTCCTATGAAAATGTGCAGCACAAGTGGCATCTAGAGGTGTGCCACCACTGCCCCATGTGCCATCCTCCTGGTGGGCACCAAGAAGGACTTGAGGACCCAGCCTGACACCCCATGGTGTCTCAAGGAGCTGGGTCAGGCATCCATCACACCACAGCAGGGCCAGGCCCTGGCTAAGCAGATACTGTGCGCTACCTCGAATGTTCAGCCCTGCAGCAGGATGGTGTCAAGAATGCAGCAGGATGGTGTTTGCTGAGGCTGTCCAGGCTGTGCTCAACCCCACATGCATCAAGTGTGGGCAATCCTGTGTCCTCTTGTGATCCTGGCCCTCAGCTCAGAGGCTGCCCCTGCCCTTCCCCTACCAGTTATACCTTGGTGCCTTGTCTACCCCAGCTGTGCCTTAGGGACTAATTCTGGTGTATCCCTTGCAAGGGACTCCCAGAATATCTTTTTCTCTGAGTACTTTCTTCTCCATAAAGAGACCTGCAGAGAAAGAGGCTTTGGGCCTTGTTCCACTCTGCTTGGAAACACCAGATATTCTCATGAGCTCACCCAAGCCAAGGATGGACCCCTTCCCAAGAGGCCAGTCCAGTGCCCCCTCCCTGTTTTCTGTTATTGACCAGTTCATCCAGTTTTCCACAGTTGCTGCTGCCTACTGTGGTGCCTCCTCTCAGGTTAGGGGCCCTCAGCCATCTCTAACTTTTGTCCTTGCTGCTCTTGGAATTGTGTACCTGATGCTGATTTTTCAGGTCAGCCTGGGCTTCAAGAGTGTCAGCTCAATGGGTCGGCCAACCAAGCCCCAGAAAGGGTCATCAAGGGGCTGGTAAACCTAGCCCCAGAAGTGTCAGCTCTAATGGGCTGGCATGCCAAACCCTGAGAGTGTTGCTGGTTCAGTGGGCTGGTAAGCCTAGCCCCTTGGGTGTCTCAACTTCGGAGTCTTACCGCCTTCTGTCAGTTCTCCTGGCTCAACCGGCTCTGTTGGCTGGCAAACCAGCCTCTGGGGTGCATGACTTTCTGGCTCTGATGATCTTCTGCAGTTCTTCAGGGCCGAGGTTCTTGTCTCATGCCAGGGAAGAATGAGGGATAGGGATGGCTGGAAAGGGAGTAAGCAAGATCTACTGAAAGGACAGAGAAGCTCCCATGGTGGGAGGGGACGTGAAGGGGTTGCCCATCTGGCCCGCAAACCTAGTGCTTATATAGCCCTAAGTCCAAACCAATTGGCTAGCACTAGCTGTGAGCTGTAGCTGTTCTGATTGGTCAGAATTAATGGGACCCTAATGGCTAGCTGATGGGTTGCTTTTTGATTCCAGCAGTGAGTACTTAAGCTCTAGCTTGAGAGGCTCACAGGGAGCTTGTTTTACCAAATGAGCCTGGGAGACCCAAGCTGGGAATTGGCTACATTGTTACTGGAGGACTCCCTTGACTGTCTGCCTAGCCTTTCTCTAGCTATCTCCTGTTTCACCCCCAAGATGCCCTCTCCTTTCCTCCAGGAAGGAGCCACAGAATCCTAACAAGATGAATGTGCCCTAACCTGCTTCCACATGTCCAGGCCTTATGCATCCGCTGACTGACTTAGCCCTGGTGCCCCTAGTGGCCTTTCCTACCCCTGTCAGCATCAATAAAACCTCCTGTCTCCAGTGAAAAAAATAAAGTAACAAACTTTACTTTTTTTTTTTTGAGTTGGAGTCTCACTCTGCCCCCCAGACTGGAGTGCAGTGGCCGCTCCCGGCCACCGCAGCCTCGACCTGCTGGGCTCTGGTGATCCTTCCACCTCAGCCTCCCAAAGGCGTGGGATTACAGGCTGAGCCACAGATCCCGGCCAAACTTTACTTTTTATAGCTATGTAGTGCTTCATTGCATGGATGTACTATAGTTTATTCAACCACTCTCATATATCTGGGCTTTTAGGTTGTTTCCAGTAGTTTGCAATTATAAACTGCTGCAATGAATAGGCTTGAGTATATATACTTTTGTTGTTGAAAGTATATGTTCTGACTGGGCGCAGTGGCTCAAACCTGTAATCCCAGCACTTTGGAAGGCTGAGGTGAGAGGAGTGCCTGAGCCCACAGGTTCAAGAACAGCCTGGGCAACTTGACAAGACCTTATCCCTACAACAAATCAAAAAAATCAGCAGGGTGTGTTAGCGCGTACCTGTAGTTCCAGCTACTTGGAAGGCTGAGACGAAGGATCACCTTAGCCCAGCAGGTTGATGCTGTGATGTCTGTGAATATGCCACTGCACTCCTGTCTGGGCGATGGAGTAAGACTCCCAACTAAGAAAAAAGAAAAGAATATATACAGGGTAAATTTCTAAGACTGGGATTGTTAGATTAAAAGGTAAGTGATATGTATTTTTAGGTATTGCTAAATGTTCCTCCAGAAAAGTTGAATCTGCTGATATTCTTGCTGGCACTGTTTTATGAGAGTACCTGTGTCCTCACAGCCTCACCAGCAAATGTGTTGTCTCACTTTTTAATTGTCCCCAGTCTGATGGGGGAGAATGGTATCACAACGCTGCTCTGATTTACATTTCCCTAATTGTGAGTGAGATTTAACATCTTTCCACATGTTTAAAGGTCATTTTTATGTCTTGTTGCATGTTTTGCTTTAAAAGGTTATGTATGATGCACACTTGTAAAATTATTGTTGTTAGGTTATTCACCTTCAATTTGTCAGAACAGCACTCTGTAAATACTAGACGTTGGCGTGATTTTCTCTTTCAGATCTTCCATGGTGGCTTATTCTAATTAGGCAGAAAGCAGTGGTGGGCAAACTCCCAGGAGACCATGAAGTCTGTAAAGTCACCAAAATTGCTGTGCTCTCACTGTCTGAAATGGAACCTCAGGATCTCGAGCTGGAGGTAAAGTGAAGTCAAAGGAAATTTTATGAAAACCTGATATAAATGTAATAGCAAATATGAGGATTTGGTTCAATTGACCAGAAACATACCTCTTTAGAGTTGGATAATATCGTTAAAATAATTTAATCCTGCAGTTTTCAAACTTCATTTAGTAGTGGGACCCTTTTCCCCAAACCTGTGAGATTCAGTATCTAGCACACCTAAAAGCAGGGCTGCTTTGGATGAGGTGGTGTTGTGGGGCGATCCCTGGAGCCCATCTGCTTGGCCTCTCCTGGGAAGCCATCCTCTGCGTTCAGGGAACCTCAGGGTTCTGCACAGTACAGTTTTGACAACTCCTGATTTTGGGGAAAGGGTAGGAGTTAAGAAGGGGAGAGACAACTTTTATTATATCCTCTTTTATCTGTATTCCTTGAAAATTTTCTGAGCCTATATTACTCTTGTAATTTTTAAAAGTTTTATTACTATTATTATTGTTATTTTTTTTAAGAGATGAGTTCTTGCTATGTTGCCCAGGCTAGAGTACATAGCTCACTGTAGCCTAAAATTCCTGAGTTCAGGTGATCTCTTGAGTAGCTGGGACTTACAGACACAAACCAGCCACCATGCCCAGCTAAAGGGGAAAAAAAATGTTGTTTTTGTTTTTAAAATTTTTTACTAGAGATGAGAGTCTTCCCATGTTGCCTAGCCTGGCCTCGAATTCCTGACCCCAGGCTATCATTGATCTCCCAAAGTGTTGGGATTACAGATGTGAGCCACTGTGTCTGGCTAAAAAAATGTCTTTTAAAGAAAGAAAACCACTGATTTAGGGTAATCTTTCCATTTTCCAGGGAAGAGCTTAGACCACAAGTAGGTGAAAATAAGGTGAAAATAATGAGATTGTCCAGGACCAATGTTTTTCACCACAAGATGCTGCCTTCTGGTAGAAGTAACCCATGAAAGCATTTATATCCAGTCTGCTATCGGTATGGGAATTTGACATCTAGTGATTATCATGGCTCTGACATAGCATTAACCTATTTTGTTCACTATGTGATATGCCATGTAGGCCCGTGTGGTGTTATATGGGTTGAGATTTAGTCCCTAGGACTACCTTGATAGGTGGGCACTGCTACAATAAAGAAAAGAGGCTTGGCAAAGGTTAGATCACACAGCTGGCACATGTGGGGTCTGGATTTGGACTAAGGCAGTCTGGTCCTGTATTCCTCTGTTGAGCTGCTTTCCTGTTATCTGAATAGTAGGTAACAAGCTGCAAAGCATATACTGTCCCATAACTCAATACACGTTTTTCATGCTGGATTCTTGAGGAGGAAGTTTGAGGACAGGATTGAAGTGCTTAAAAAATAAGTAAAAATATACCTATTTTTATGCTTCAGGTTTCATTGGAAGTTTGACAATCAGATTTTAAGAAATCAACATTAAAATGAATTTAAGAGGACTCTGATATTAACTATTTGTCACAGGACTTAAAAAAGGTCAGAGTTCTTATCTCTTTTTATTGGTTCTAGTGCTAATCTAGAAAAAAAAAAAATTAGGTGGCAATTAGGCCTATTAAAAGTAGATGTTTGCAGTTTTTTGTTTGCATTTTATCTTGGTAAAGAGCAGCCAGACTAGCAAAAATTGTATTGGTTTCCTAAGCCAATACATTTGTCATCAGTGTCTTTTGGGTGGTTTTGCTGACACACTGAAAGATCAGCATGACTTATTATCATTGACCTTACCCTCGAGGGTGAGCGCCCCTTGTGTTGGCACCCAGGTTTGAGCAGTGAGCCTGAGGTCTCTAGCAAAGAGATGTAGAACTGGGAGCCAGCTGGCCCAGCATCCTCCAATCACCAGTTTGCATATTTGACACTCCATCCCTGGGGAAGTTAACTGTCACGCTTCATCCAGAGAAGGTTGGGGACTCTTGTCGGACTTTCCAAGAAGTTTTTCTGATGTCCTTCATGACCACCAATCTGTACATTTTTAAGACTAGTGGCTGCCTATTGTATAAATGGAAAAAAATAACAATACAACTTTAGGAAATAATATTTACATGGATTTTTAAAGCACAAAATATGAATATTATGAAAGCTTTAAGAATTGCTTTATTCTTCAGACTTTACCTTTTCTCTCTGTTGATACTCTAAAGGAAAGAGATTATCTTCAGATAAAAAGGAAAGTGAAATTTCCTACATGTGACATAGTTGAGTATTTTTACAGTTGTTTGGCTGTAGAGTATAAACTATAGCACTTACCACGGGCACCAAAGATTATAGTCCATGTTGAGCTGAATATATGTATTGACTGGATAATTAGGAGAAAAAGTAACAATCCAGAAAGTATTTCCAGATTCTATCTCAGTGAATAGTTTGGTACACCTTTCTCTCAAGATACGATAATTTTAGAAATTTGCACTTTATACCTTTTTTCCCCCTCTCCTTTTAATCTTGTTTTATGGTAAAGGAGCTTTGCAACAGTGAACCAGTAGGAAGGGCAAAGAACAACTGTGTTGAAAATCACAAATTTTTGATTTTCTAACATGTTAATTTAAATCTTGCCTATCCTTATTTCAATTTCCATGTAACTCAATTTAAAAGAACTTTTAGAAGCTTAATCATTTTTAAGTTGTTTTTCTGATTATATGTTAAATTGTAAAAAGGAGAAGAAAAAATCCTCCCACTTAGAAGTAATTATTATTAAGATTCTAGTGAGTTTTAATGGTCGTTTCCATTTGCCTCAAGCTCTTTGGAGGACCATTAGCTTCAACAATTTCAGAATAGTTTTTATGTTTTTCGTTTGCACATATCTTTTCCCTACTCCTATTATTTTTAAAGAACATATGTATCTTATTATGTATACAAAAATATTTTGCTAACGAAAACTAGTTCTTGTATCTCCTTAGTATGTCTTTCTGATGTGGATGTCGTGTGTCCCTTTGACTAATCCACTGCATTTATTCTTCACATCAGCACCCTCAGACTCCTTAGTGTGGCCACTGTTCTCAGATTTGCTAAAGCCCAGTCTGTGTTTTGTAATTGGAGCAGAAGCAATTTTATTTCAGAGCCTGGTATTAATAGAATTTCTAATTTTCTGCCTCGGTTGCCTTTTTATCTCAAATAAATGCCTTATTTGTTTACCAGTTTTTTTATAATTCACACACCATAATTGAAATAGCATACTGTTCACCCATTTAAAGTGTGTAAGTTAAAGGTTTTTACTGTATTCAGAGTCATGTGACCATCATGACAATCAGTTTTACCTTTACCCCTGAAAAAACCCTGTCCTCATTAGCAGTCACTTCTCGTTTCCCTCCAAACCCCAGCTCCCTAGCTGTATGCAACCACTAATCTCCCTTCTGTCTCTATGAATTTGTCTATTCTGGACAGCTTCTGTAAAGTCATACAGTATATGACCTGTCGGGACTGACTTCTTTTCACTTTGCACGATGCTTTTCAGTTGCATGCCAGTTACAGCATATAGCAGTACTTATTCCTTTTTATTGTCAAATATTCCATTGTAGGGTAATCAAATTTCATTTATCCATTCACCAGCTAATAGACATTTGAGTTGTTTTCACCTTTTAGCTATTATGAGTAATGCTACTATGTACAGTTTTGCGTACAAGTTTTTGGTGGACCTTTGTTTTCATCTCCCATGGGTATATATAGCTAGGAATGGCATTGCTGGGTATCTTTTTTTTTTTTCCTATGTAACTTTTGAGGGACTGCCAGACTTTTTCAAACGTGTCACTAAAAACAACAGAACAAAGATTCTACACAGGTTACAAAGAATTATAAGGTTCAAATAAATGAGAACATAGATGTTCTTTCTTTTGAAGAAATACCTTTTAAAGTTTTATAGGCTTATGTTCCATGTCTGCATATCTTATTTGCTGTATCTCATTGCCTTAATAGATAATCGCATCATTTTCCATATTTAGTTTCTCATCAGATGTCTGTTTAAAATTTTAGTTTCAGGTAGATATGGATACTGGCTTTTAAAGTAAAATCATTTCTTTTCCCTTTCTTAAATACCAGCAGCATCAATCTTGGTTGTGAAATATAAATTGCAGGAGTAATAGAAAAACTAGGAGAGTCCTGTGGAGCCTGTGGTGGTTTCCTTTTTGAGATCATGTGTACAAAGCACAGGCCTAACCATGCATTACACAGAATTGGCTGGACCTCTGGAAAAGGAAAGATGATCCTTCTGTTAACGCTATGCTTTGTAATCCCAAGATCTCTGTCTAAACAAAATATCCTAGGACCGGAAGGGTTCCCAAAAAGAAGTTTTCTCTATGCCTGTTTTTTGGCAGGACTGAATTTCACCTTTTCAGAAAGATAGTGGTCTATTCTTTCTTTTGTAAAGATAACTATATAGAAGATTCTGAAATTGTCATTCGAACTGTTTTTGCTTGCAGTAATTTTAAGTTTCTATTTAGAAAAATCATTTTTAAGAAACAGAGAAAGTCTTCCAGTTAAGGTGGTTCAGTGAGTTTGTATTTTGTAACACAAATCCACAGTCCTTATCTGAACCCTTTGAGGCCATGTTTGTTTTAGAATTCAGATTGTGGGGATTTTCAAAAGGTTGTTCCATGTATTATGTATACATGGAACATGTATATCTAGAGCATTATCCCATAATTCAGCACATTTGTATTTCTTAAAGAACTATGTGAATTTTCATATGCAGGGAGGTAAATGATGACTGTCAGTTTCTCATATCAGTTCAGGGCATGTTTTGTCTTAAATTAGTTTTTTTTTTTAATTGAAGTCTCACTCTGTTGCCCAGGCTGGTGTGCAATGGGACCCTCACGGCCACTGCAGCCTCCACCTACTGGGCTCAGGCAGTCCTTCGACTTCAGCCTTCCAAATAACTAGAACTACAGGTATGTGCTACCATGCCTGGCTAATTTTTGATTTATTGTAGAGATTAGGTCTTGCCAGGTTGCTCCAGCCGGTCTCAAACCCTGGACTCAGGCAATCCTCTTGCCTCTGTCTCTCAAAGTGCTGGGATTACAGGCATGAGCCACTGTGCCCACCTAAATGAGTTTTTAACAAACTTAAAAAATAACTTTCAGGTTTCAGAGTTTTTCTGATTTTGGAATTATAGATAAGGAAGTTTAAGGGATGATGGACCCATATCAACTCTGTTTTGAGCTCAAGATGAGGGTGGATAAAAGAAGTAAAAATAGAAACAAAGAAGATACTGCATATTGCCAGGCTTAGAGAGAAGAAGCATTTTTATGGACCATAAATGGAACAGTAGATTGGACTGAGGCCAAAGGCCTTTTCGGGCTTAGATGCAGATGCAAATAGAAGTGGGTGGAAATTTGGGCTCTACACAGTAAAGGGAACTAATAGGACTGTATGGGAGATGTTATCTGGAGCTATGCTTGGCACTTGAAGCCTGATGCTCAGGTGCAATTCCCTGCATCCTGAGAAGAGACTGATAGAGTGTCTGCACTGAGTGTAATAGTCCTGTATAAGGAATCTCCTGTAGGCTGTGCCAGTAGCATTTCCACTGAGAACATCTGGGCAAAAGACAAGGGTCTGAATCAACACAATAGCAAGAGACTTAAAGAAGAAGAATAATGGAAGATGACTCCAAGGTTTCTTGCTTAAGTGATCCAGTGGGTAATGTAGTTGCTACCTAAGGTAGGGCATACCAGAGAAAGAACAAGATTTGGGAAGCAGATATAGATCAGTTTTGGAGATGCTTAGTTTGAGAAAATAGTGGGTCTTGGCGTGGGGGAGATGTCATATATATATGTCTTTCAGCTCAGGGTGAAAGAATGGAGTTAACAAATGTAGTAGGAGTTAAAAGGAGGAAAGTGTGACATTTTCTAGACAGAGCATGAAAAATGAGAAGCGAGACAATGGAAACGTTGGAAACAACATTATTTTTAGAGAAGAATGGAACAGCCAGAGGTGGGGGAAGTACCCCAAGAGATTGGTTTCATGGGGACCAGAGGAAGACGCAGAAGGGATGGTCATCAGTGCCACATTCTTGGAGATAGTGTTTCTCTCTGTCTCAGAGTTAAGAGGCACTCTGCATTCCAGTCTGGGCAATAGAGTGGGACTCCAACTCAAAATAAATAAATAAATAAATTAAATGATTCTGGCATATGTAAACATGTTAAGAGAGGTTAGGAAAGGGGTTATTAGAGAGAGGTTGGGACAGGAGAGGGATGAATGATGAGCCAAGATCCAGATCCTAGAGGAGACAGCCTGAAACTAACCTTGAAGAGAAAAATGGATCCTGTCTTTGTGAGAATGAGGAAAGTGTGTGTGCAGACTAGGTGTGCTTCTTTTTTTGTTTTTGTTTTTGTTTTTTGAGTTGGAGTCTCACTCTGTCACCCAGATTGGAGTGCAGAGGCTGCTCCCGGCCACTGCAGCCTCGACCTGCTGGACTCCGGCGATCCTTTCGCCTCAGCCTTCCAGTAACTGGAACTACAGGCAAGCGCTACCACACCCGGCTAATTTTTTGATTTACTGTAAAGATGAGGTCTCGCCAAGTTGCCCAGGCGGGTCTCGAACCTGCGGGCTCAGGCAATCCACTCACCTCAGCCTCCCAAAGTCGCAGGATTACAGGTTGAGCCACCGAGCCCGGCCTAGGTGTGCTTCTTCAAGTTTACTTTAGAGTAGGGTAGATCTTTGATGTATTCCTGGGGGAAGGATTTTGCTAGATGAATTCTCTCAAGGAATAACTATATCTGACAAATGCACAATATCCTGTTTCAAATATTAAAATTGCAACCATCTATAACTAGATTTGGGGCATGTTTTCAGATTTTTAAAAGAAAGTCTTATTAATATGACGAATCACTAACATCTCATATAAAAATTGCTAACCAACAATTGCTTAGTGCTACAAGAAAAGCAGTAGCAGGGAACTGAAAAGAGAGCATCTTTTTTTGGGGGGGAGTTGAGTTGGAGTCTCACTCTGTTGCCCAGACTGGAGTGCAGTGACACTCTCCCAGCCACCGCAGCCTCGACTTGCTGGGCTCAGGCTATCCTTCTGCCTCAGCCTTCCAAGTAGCTAGAGCTACAGGCACATACTACCATGCCCGGCTATTTTTTTTGATTTATTGTAGAGACGAAGTCTTGTTAAGTTGGCTAGGTAGGTCTTGAACCTGTGGGATCAGGCAGTCCACTCGCCTCGGTCTCCCAAATTGCTGGGATTACAGGCTGAGCCACTGAGCCCGGCTGAGAGCGTCTTTTAAAAACTGCTTCTCTGTTGCCCCAGTGATGCCTCACCAAGCAGGGTGGGGTATGTGTGATATGTTCGTGGAGGAAGGGGAGTGATGCTTTTCCCAGGACTACTTATATGCCCCATGTGTGAATCTGGGGTTCCATTTGTATTTGTAGCATACATTCATTTGACAAATATTTAGTGAAACCTCCAATCCAGGCACTCTGATATATGAGTCAACAAGACAAAGATCCCTGCCTTTATGAAGCTTATGTTAGAGGAGGCAGATAATAAACATCAACACAGTAATTATGTAGTATGTTGGAAAGTAATACATGCTAATTAAAGTAAAGGTTAAGTACAGTAAGTGTGGTGGAGGGAGTGTCCAGGAGTGGAAAGAGGGTGTACAGCCTGATGTGTTAAGGAGTAGCAAGGAAGTCAGTGTGGGTGGACTTGGAGTGAGCAAAGGGCAGAAGGGGGAAAGAGGCGAAGGTGGTGAAGGGAAGGTGAGGGTCTAGTTTTGGACATGTTGAGCTTGGGATGCCCAGTGGACATCCCTGTGGAAATGCTGGAATAGGTGAAGCTGGAGTTCTGGGAGATAGCTGGACTAGAAATAAACATTGAGGGGGGGTTGGCATATAGATAGTATTTGAATCCATGAGACTGGATGAAATCACTGAGGGAGCAAATGAGGTTGAGAAGGGAGTCAAGGACAAACCTTGGGGTACCTAGACATTAAGAAGTCAGATGACTGGAAAGGAACCAGTCAAAGAGATAGAGAAGGAGTGACCAGTGAAAGCCAAGCGAAGCCATCTATCAAAGGACAAGGGTGTGGCGAAGTGTATCAGATGCTCCCAGGTTAAGATAAGAACCGAGAGCTGACCAGTGGGTCCTCCTGAAGTAGCGGTTAGGAGAGTGGTGGGAGCAAAAGCCAAATCGGAGGGGTTGGGGAGAGAGAAGGGGAGGAGTGAGGTTGGAGGCGTTGAGGAGCCCAAGGCAAGAGGACACTGGCTGGCTGAGGGAGAGGCAGACAGAGGAGAGCAGTGCTGGCCTGTTTGTACGCTAATGGGGATGATCGGCAGAAAGTGGGGTAAGGAGAGAATTGCCAGAGCAGTATCCATATACTTGGTTCTTTTTTTTGTTTTTTGAGTTGGAGTCTCACTCTGTCACCCAGACTGGAGTGCAGGGGCCGCTCCCGGCCACCGCAGCCTCGACCCGCTGGGCTCCGGCGATCCTTCCGCCTCAGCCTTCCGAGTAGCTGGAATTACAGGCATGCACTGCCACGCCCGGCTGATTTTTTTGATTTATTGTAGAGATGAGGTCTCACTGCCCAGGCGGGTCTCGAACCCGCGGGCTCAGGCAATCCACTCCCCTCAGCCTCCCAAGGCGCGGGATTCCAGCCTGAGCCCCCGAGCCCGGCTTGTACTTGGTTCTCTTCCATTCCCCTTCAACTCAAATTCTCTGGGACCAGCTGATGTTTGGGTTGGAGTTCAGTGTCTCGATCATCGCTCGCTGTAGCCCCGAACTCCTGGCTCGAGCGATCCTCCCACCTCAGGCTCTTGAGCAGCTGGGACTCCAGGCACATGCCCCAAACCTGGCTAGTTTTTAGGTTTTTTTTAGAAACAGAGTCTCGCTATGTTGCCCAGGCTTCTCTTAAACTCCTGGCCTCAAGCCATCCTCCTGCCCCAGCCTCACAAAGTGCTGGGATTACAGGTGTGCGCCAGTGTGCCCTCAAAGTTCTTGTTAGTTTTACTTACTTGAAGGGAAATTAAGTTAGCTCAGTTTTGAAAGTAGGGCTGTAAATCTGTTCTGCCTTATCTTTAGTTCTGTTGTCTTTAATGGTAGGACAGGCGTGGCTTAAAGCTATAATCATGGTGTGAAACCCATATGACTAGTTTTTGAGAGTCATAATTTTGAAAGGGCATAAAATCAGCTGGAGATTCCACTGCATCTAAAAACCTGGTCCAGTTATTAGTCTCTACTTCCCAGTTTGATAACACGTGGATGGTCTCTTTTTGGCATAATCAAAGCTTAAACTAGCATTTGTTCTCATTGATCACTTGTTAATAGTCATTTTATCAGTAAAACACTAAAATTAACAAGCATTTACAGTCATCTTTTTTTTTTTTTGAGTTGGAGTCTCACTCTGTC
>NW_007075762.1:63581-152987 GCF_000164805.1 Carlito syrichta
CCCAGACTGGAGTGCAGTGGCCGCTCCCGGCTACCGCAGCCTCGACCTGCTGGGCTCCGGCGATCCTTCCGCCTCAGCCTTCCAAATAGCTGGAATTACAGGCGCTGCGCTACTACGCTCGGCTAATTTTTGGCGAGATGAGGTCTCGCCAAGTTGCCCAGGCGGGTCTCGAACCCGCGGGCTCTGGCAATCCACTCACCTCAGCCTCCCAAGGCGTGGGATTCCAGGCTGAGCCACCGAGCCCGGTTTACGGTCATCTTTTAATAGGAGTCTCCCACTTAGTGTACCAATGAAATTAGTTTGCTGAAAAAACATAATTGGTCTGCATATTGTTAATAGAATTTGTGTGTACCTTTCAGAATATTTGCTTTGTGTGTGTTGAGCCATGTGAAATTATATGTAAAACCCTTGACTGTAACCAGGTAACTGTCTCTTGTCGTTTTAAAGCCATATTCATTCTTCTAGTCTCTTCCTCACTTTTGTCATTTGGACCTCATATTTCCTGTAGCCCCTAATTAATACTGCTTTGAGTTTGACTAATCTCTGGCCCCAAGGTGCATGTTATTAAGCTGATTTTATTAGTGTCTGTTAGGATAGGTGAAGAAGAAGTGTTTAAAATGTCCAGCTTCTAAGATTCCCACTAGAGCAGATTCAAGACATCTTCTCAACCAAAACACTCAATTAGCACGAATATTTAGCACAGATACTTGTGATAACCCTATAGCATAACAAATGTACACTTTGTAATTTTTTTTTTTTTTTTTGAATAGGAGTCTCACTCTGTCACCCAGGCTGGAGGGCAGTGGCACACTCCTTTGGTCACCACAGCCTCATCCTGCTGGGCTCAGGCGATTCTTCCGTCTCAGCCTTCCAAGTAGCTGGAACTACAGGCATGTGCCATCATGCCGGGCTAATTTTTTGATTTATTGTAGTGATGTGGTCTCACCAAGTTTCCCAAGCTGGTCTCAAACCCGCTAGCTCAAGCAATCCTCTCACCTTGGCCTCCCAAAGTGCTGGGATTATAGGCATGAGCCACCACGCCCGGTGCTACACTTTGTAATTTTTTTATTTTTAAAGATGCTAATTTCCAAAGCATTAATAACTTTAATCAGAACATCTTGTTCTCCAGTTATATTAAATATGAAATTATCATTATGATTCTAACCTGAATTTTTCACCTCTAAATCCTAAGTTTATTCTGCCCTGTATTCTTTGTGTCTTCTCCTTTATTGTAGCTTTACAATCACTGAACCCACAGCTGTTTTCCATCAGTTGAAAATAGAGCTGTGAATTCAGTTATTAGACTTGGACATTTTATTAATTCTTAGGTTTGCTTTTAATCAAAATGCATGAGCAGCAGCAGTCTCTTCTGCACTCAAACTTGAACATTTAACAAGCAGATAATAATAACAAATCATCTTTCTCTTTCTAATTATTTAGCTCTGTAAGAAGCATCATTTTGGGATTAACAAACCAGAGAAGATTATACTATCTCCTGATGACTCAAAGTTTCTACTGAAGACCTTTACGCATATTAAATCCAATGTGTCTGCTCCTAATAAAAAGAAAGTAAGTTTAATTGATGTGGGCTTTCAATTCATCTTTGATTTAGTCTTAAATTGAGGGATAATTTTCTTCCCAGTAAATATATTTTCAAACCATTTGTTGTATTGAAGCACTGTTTCCTCATGTTTTTGGGGTGATTTTCAGTCCTCTCCTCTCTCCTAGCAAGTCATGTATTATTTATGTAATACTTTAATTTCTGTAGTAATAGTAGAATACTTTCTTACAGGTTAAGGAAAGTAAAGAAAAGGAGAAGTTGGAGAGAAGATTACTTGAGGAGTTGCTGAAGATGTTCGTGGACTCAGAATCCTTTTACTATTGCCTGACCTATGACCTGACAAATTCAGTGCAGAGGCAGAGTACTGGGGAGAAGGATGGCCGGCCCCTCTGGCAGAAGGTACCACTCATAGTCCAAAGCACAGGGCGAGTGGTGGCCTGTTGGGCTTTTATAGGAAAACTGAAGTAATGTGTTTCTGAACTATTTTTTCTTTACCTTTTCTAGGTTGATGACCGTTTTTTTTGGAATAAATATATGATACAAGATCTTACTGAGATTGGTGTGAGTAGTTGTTTCTAAAATATACTAAGTTAGCTGTAGTTGTTAAGCAAATGGTTTTTAATTATATCAAAATTATTTTTAAAATCTCATCATGTTTTCCCCTATAGATTGGGAATCATTTAGCTAGGGAAAACCAAGTCATTATTGTCATTATTTTTGTTTTCTTTTTTTCTTTTTTCTTTTTGGAGTCAGTGTCTCATTCTGTTGCCCAGGCTGGAGTGCAGTGGCATGATCATGACTTGCCACAGCTTTGATTGATCTTCTGGGCTCAGATGATCCTTCAGCCTCAGCTTCCCAAGTAGCTGAGACAACAGGTGTGCACCACCATGCCTGGCTGATTTTTTAATTTTTTGGTCTTGAACTCCTGAGTCCTCTGCTTTGGCCTCCCAAAGTCCTGGAGTTACAGGCCTAAGACACCACGTCTGGCCTTAAGGCATTTTTAAGGCAGTTCATAATTCCACTGCCTAGCCACAGGCTTCTTGCAGATTCCCATAGGGTAGTGGTAACTTAAAGCTGTGAAACTGATGTCCGTAGAGTTCTGTGAAAGAGGTTTTTTGTTTTTACCATTGGGAATGTTGAAGCCCAGTTGTTCTGTAATGATGCCAGGTATTTACCTTCCCTGGACCTCTGTTTTCTCATTTGGGAATTGGAGTAGACCCATTTCTGAGGCCATTCCAGTATTGCCAGTGTTTGATTCAGGGAAGATACAGAATATGGATGAGATTATCAATAAAGTTCCTCTGGTTTGATAATTACTTGTTTCCTTTACTTGGTCATATATGTGGGAAAATTAGGACTTGCTGGAAAATTATGACTATCTAAAGATGATTTATTCATTCAGTCAACAAATATTTATGGAGGCCTGCTATGTGTCACGAGTATAACTTGGACAATAAACAAAGCAGACAGATAGCTAAATAGGGTCATATAGTATCTTTTTCTTACCCCTCCAGAAATTTTAAATCTTTTCTTTCTTTCTGTTTCTCCCCCTTAGTAGTGGTTGGTATAAATGATTTTTACTTTCTTTCGTGGTGTCTTCCACTAGATATTCATCATTCCTGTATTGAGAATGAGGCATGAGCTTGTTCTCACTTCTGTTTATGATGCTGATCAAGCTATGACCACCAAAACCCAGTGATAGAGAGGAGAAATATAAGGGCATCTATGAGGCAGGACCCTAAGAAACCTGGAATTTATTTATAAAATATTGTGTATTTATTCTTACATGTTTAAACTTCAGTCACCTTCGTGGTACTCTTTGTTTGATACAATATACCTATTGAAATGCTTCTACACTGCTCAAAACAGTTTTTGAGTTGTCAGTTGTGATGCCTTTTAGTGCTTCTATTGTTTCTTGTTTCATCTCTTCCACATTGGCAAAACATTTTCCTTTGAGGACTTTTTTCATTTGGGGAAACAAAAAAAAAAATCACTTTGGGTGATATTGGATGAATAGGGCGGGTGGGGCATGGGGAGCCATGCTGTTTTTGGTCAAATACTGCTGAATTCTCAATGTGGGGTGGGCAGATGCGCCTGTAAATCACCTGTCATGAAATGGGCAAATGCTTTGAAATAATTTTGAAAAATTATACTGAAGCTGAATGCAGTCTCTCACAACACTAGCTGGTACACTGTTGCCGATGAATTCCTAGACCACTTACCTAGCAGGGGAAGCCTATATTACAAAGGGTCTGCCCTTCAAAAAACAATTCAGTTTTTTTGGGGGTACCCCTTGTATAATGAGTATTTGTCCTTTATGCTGACAATATCAAGCTGTAATATATTTTGCAGTTTTTGTCAGAATGTTTTTACATTACCATTTGAAACTGGAGACTTGTAGCCAGGCTTGGTGGCTCAGCCTGTAATCCCGTGCCTTTGGGAGGCTGAGGTGAGTGGATTGCCTGAGCCCGTGGGTTCGAGACCCGCCTAGGCAGCAAGACCTCATCTCTACAATAAATCAAAAAATCAGCCGGGTGTGGTAGCACATGCCTGTAATTCCGGCTACTTGGAAGGCTGAGGCGGAAGGATCGCCAGAGCCCAGAAGGTCGAGGCTGCAGTGGCCAGGAGCAGCCACTGCACTCCAGTCTGGGAGACAGAGTGAGACTCCAACTCAAAAAAAAAAACAAACAAAAAAACTGGAGACTTGTAATAAAGGTGACAGTTGACTACATACATTCTCTCTTCCTGCCAAGAGTTTTGCATTTGTTGCTAGAATAAAAATACAAATAATGGGATGGTGATAATAATAACGCAGGTAAACCCTTCACCTCACTATGTTCAATTCTAACCACCTCCTTAAGATCATATCTGCAGGCTCCATAAAACTGTGAGATAGGACCTGGGGTATTTGGCGATGCAAGAAGTGGATTTGAAGTTGATGCTGAGATTAAGACTAGGTACATTTATGGAGATCAGAGAGAAAGTAAGACTAAGAACAACTCTCTGGAACATTTTTTATCCTTTACTGTCTCTGCATACAGTCAGTTGAGAAATCTGAGTATTCTACGTCTGAAAGACACAAAAAAGGAACTCTTTAATCAATATTCTCTTAATTATGTTGGATGATATTTTAAAATAAGACATTTATGGAATGTGCTTTTTAAAAAAATTCATTTACTACTCAGATTTTAGCTTGGCGAAGCAATTTTTTTTCAAAACTAGAAAATGAAGTAGACCTATGTGTTTGATAATAAAGTGCTCAGAGTTTGTTGTATTTTATTAAAGCCTTAATACAATTGGGATTTGAGAATTAATCTTTAAGCTTTATTTTTTTATGTACCAACAGGAATAATCATAATAGCTACTTGTGTTAATTACTATCTGGCAGACACTGTGCTAAACACATTTCATGCATTATCCATTTAATTTTCACAGCCTCATGAGGTAGCTGCTATTCCTATTCACAGAGGAGGACGGAGAGGCACGGCAAGGATCAGTGGTTCCCCTCGATGAGTTAATTAGTGGTAGAGCTTGAATTTGTACCCAGGCAATCTGGCTTATTTGCTGTACTCACAATAAAGAAAATATGGTCGAAGAGTGGAAGGTTTTTGCTTCTAATAAACTGACAAATATATGCGATCTGCTGTTTGAGTTTAAGGAAGTAGCCTTGCTGTACAGAATAGAAACAATTTGATGTTCATATTGTTTTCAGATATCAGATGTGGACTTCTGGATTATCCCCATTATCCAAGGTTTTGTGCAGATTGAAGAACTTGTGGTTAATTATAACGAATCATCTGATGATGAGAAAAGCAGCCCAGAGACCCCTCCTCAGGAGTCCACCTGTGTAGATGACATTCACCCACGATTTCTAGTGGCTCTCATTTCACGCCGAAGTAGGCACAGAGCAGGTGAGTAGAGGGCTGTAATGGTATGCAAATCAAATCCAGGCGAGAGTGGAAAAGCTTCAGATGTGTTGCAGCACTAATGGCAGTAATGGATTTGGAAGCACAGTTGGCCTCAAAGCGCTTGGTGACTCTAAATACTGTGATGTAATTGGAGACTAATTTTCGAAGAGGGTTGAATAGGGGAGAGTTAGCAGAATGAGAAAGAAAAGGAGGTACATATATATAGAGAGAAGAAAGTCACTTGGGATGTGCTTCTGAATACTTACATTCTAGTTGACAGCCTGTATTACAGTGATAAATCCTTCTGGAGTGCTGGCATCCTCTGGAAAACCCTTCTCTTTCAGTTCAGAGGAACTATCATAACTTGAACTTGTTAAAAACAGTGATGCATACAGTTGTGATTTGGGGTGAGTTGATACTGTTTTGCTTGGCAGTGGCACATTGGATCCCCAAGGCAATCTTGGAAGACACATTTGATTTGGAAGCATAATTAGACTAAACAATTGTTGAAAAAATGTTGCTGTTTTCTGTTTTAATTTTCTTTCAGGAATGCGCTATAAACGAAGAGGAGTAGATAAAAATGGAAATGTTGCAAATTACGTGGAGACTGAGCAATTAATTCATGTTCATAATCATACCCTGTCATTTGTTCAAACACGAGGCTCCGTGCCTGTATTTTGGAGCCAGGTTGGTTATCGATATAATCCAAGACCTCGACTGGACAAAAGTAAGCATGTTAATTATTTGATTTGCAAATGATAGCTTTAGAGAGAATTTTTCATTCAGTTAGATACTTGATAGGGTTGGCTTTGCTTTGCCAGATACTTCATTCAAAACAATATCTTGTATTGTGAAATGTAATACAGTAGAAAGTTGTATAATAATTACAGGAATAATAGTAATTGGCTAAGTCATTTATTTAACAATAAAAATTTCTCTACCAAAAGAGCAAAACAACTTCACAGTTTTTAAATTGTTATTGCTTTGAAGAATATTTTATTGACTGTTTAACTTTGGAACAGATTAAATGTAGCCAATATTTGTAGAAGCAGGAAATATCTTAAGATGGAATTACTAAAAATCAATAAGATGCCTTTACTTAAATGTTTCTCTGTGAAAGTTGTGAGTTTTTTTTTTCTTTTTAGTATCGAGTATTTCATTTCTTTGTATTTTAACTTCAGCCTTGGAATAGCTGAGTTTTTAATTAGATTATTGAATGAGGTTGATTTTAAAAAACTGTTAAAGTATATTTGTCTCTCAAAACTTAATTTGTATTCTCTGTGAGTTTCCAGTTTGGCTTCAGCTTTTTTAATATTGTTTTAGAAGAGTTTTAATTTTTTAATTATAAGCCTTTTCTAAGAAGTAGGCTGGCTATGTTAATCTCATAGTTTCACAGTATGTACTTTCAGATATGTTTTAGCTTAGTCTAATTGGAAAATTGTAAATCATATCTTTGGCTTAGCATTTCATTTTAAAATGATGATTTTAAACACTCTTAGTTACATTTGGGCTATCAATAAATTATTAAAATAATAATAAAGATAGAATAGGCACTAATATGTCTTAAACATGAGAAGGAAAAAAAGATTTTGTATCACTTCTTTGTAGGTGAAAAGGAAACTGTTGCCTATTTCTGTGCCCATTTTGAAGAACAACTGAAAATTTACAAAAAACAGGTGGGCTTTGATCTGTAGTAGTAAATGTTCCTTCATATTTAGAAATGACTGTATATCTCTTTCTTTAAATTCCATGAAAGTAACATTGTGCTATTCATAATTAAGCAAAGCAGCATTTTTCATGAGGTTAAAAACACATATAAGCTAAGAGTATTCTTAATATTCTTTAAGAATAATCACTGAGTCAGCTACATAGCTGAGACTACAAGCACACGCTACCATGCCCTGCTGAGTCAGCTGCTTTATTTATTTAGTCAGAGTCTTTCTGTTGCCCAGGCTGGAGTGCAGTAGCACAGTCACAGGTACTGTAGTCTTGACCTGCTGGGCTCAGGTAATCCTTCCACTTCTGCCTTCCAGGTAGCTGAGACTATAGACGTGTGTCACCATGCCCAGCTAGTTATTTTATTTATTGTAGAGATGAGTTCTCACCATGTTGCCTAGAGTGGTTACAAACTCCTGGGCTCAGGCAGTTCTCTCATCTCGGCCTTCCAAAGTGCTGGGATTACAGGTGTGAGCCACCATACCTGGCCTGAGCCAGCTACTTTAGAATGTGTTTGGGCAGTGGTTGACACCTGTAATCCCAGGTCTGGGAGGCTGAGATGGGAGGACTGCGTGAGCCCAGGGTTCGAGATCAGCCTGAGTAACTTGGCAAGACCTTGTCTCTACAATAAATAAATAAATAAATAAATAAATAAATAGATAGATAGATAGATAGATAGCTGGGAGTGGTGTCATGCGACTGCAGTTCCAGCTACTTGGAAGGCTGAGGCAGAAGGATCACTTGAACCCAACAGGTCGAGTCTACGGTGGCCATGAGTATGCCACTCTACTCTAGCCTGGGTGACAGAGTGAGACTCCAACTCAAAAAAAAAAAAAAAATGTGTTTGACACATAAAGAGATTAGACTGCTATAACTATTGCAATCTAGGAAGCATCTAGTCTAAGGAATGAAAGTCATCTTCCATGTACCACCAACAGTTCCACTTCCTGGAGATAACAATTTGATATGTATCTTTTATTTATTTTTTTTGAGTTGGAGTCTCACTCCTTCGCCCAGGCTGGAGTGCAGCGGCACACATGCTCACGGCCACCCCAGTGTTGATCCTTTGGGCTCCAGCGATCCTTCTACCTCAGCCTTCCAAGTAGCCATTACAGACGAGCGCTACCACGCCTGGCTATTTTTCATTTTATTGTAGAGACGAGGTCTCACCAGGTTGCCCGGGCTGATCTCGAACCCACGGGCTCAGGCAATTCACTCAACTCGGTCTCCCAAAGTGCTGGGATTACAGACTGAGCCACTGAGCCCTGCCGACATGTATCCTTCAATATCATTTTTCTCTGCCCACCTTTCATATGTATTCATACACTCACATATAGAGATGTGAAAATCAGTTGAAAACTATTAGGTGAGATACAAGGTCAATGATTTTGACAGAAGATTAATATATAATAGTAACACTTTTATCCATTAGCAGTGACCAGTGTGAATGTATAATGCCATGGAACGTGTAATAAATTTTTAGTGCATTTTTCTTACAGCATCAAAAATAAAATAGAAATAAATAACTTAAAATATAATAAATATACAAAAATATACCATGTATATGGGAAGAAAAAATAATAATTGCTGAAAAATACAAAAGAAAATCTGACTTAAATGGAGAGAAAATACCATGGTCCCAGAAGGGAGGACTCAATATTGAATAGATTTCAGGTCTTCCTAAATTAACATATCAATTTTGTGCAGTCCCAAACAGAGTCTCAGCAGGGAAATAATAAGCCCTCAGACAGAAAAAAGTTAATATGTTTTTGTAGAGACAGGGTTTCACTATGTTGCCCAGGCTGGTCTTGAACTCCTAGCCTCTAGTGATCCTTCCGTCTTGGCCTCCCAGAGTGCTGGAATTACAGGCATGAGCACCTGTAAACACCCAAGGTTGTTTGTGGTTGTTAGATACATGTCCTCACTCTGTTGCCCAGGCTGGAGTATGGTGGCATGATCATAGCTCACTGCAGTCTCAAACTCATGGCCTCAAGCGATCCTCTTGCCTTAGCCTCCCAAGTAGCTGGAACTATAGGTGCACACCACCATGCCCTAGTTCGAGAGCAGCTATTTTGAATGGTATTATCAATTAAATTAAACATGCTTATTCTGTTTAACCCCATAATTTTACTTGTTTATTTCTATCCTACTTAACCAATACAAAAATCAGATGAGGTATATTATGAATCTAAATGTGAAAAGTTAAGCAGTAAAGCTTTAGAGGAAAATATAGAACATCTTTTTGACCTGGGGTCTAAAATAGGACTTTAAAAAGCAGTAACTCTTGTCTTCCCATGTTTTCAGTGTATGATTACATATCACATATTTTATTAGTTGTTTAATAAGAGGTAATGCGCATCTAGGAAATAGTTTTGTTAAAAAAAAGTAGAGCTGGGCTCGGTGGCTCAGCCTGTAATCCTGTGCCTTTGGGAGACTGAGGTGAGTTGATTGCCTGAGCCCGTGGGTTCGAGACCTGCCTGAGCAACTTGGCGACACCTCATCTCTACAATAAATCAAAAAATTAACCGGGCATAGTAGCACGCACCTGTAATTCCAGCTACTTGAAAAGCTGAGGCTGAAGGATTGCCGGAGCCCAGCGGGTCGTGGCTGCAGTGGCCGGGAGTGACCACTGCGCTCCAGTCTGGACAACAGAGTGAGACTCCAACTCCAAAAAAAAAAAAAAGTACTATGGTAGAAAAAATTGATTAATTTGACTTTGACTTACATTTGTTCTTATTAAAATGTCATCATTTATTATTTATTAAAACTTTATTGAATTATAAATATTAAAATATTAAAATATTATTTATTAAAATTTTGTTAATATTAAGTAAGACTTTAAAAGCACTAACCATAATGAAAAAAGTTGATAAATTTGATTAAAAAAATAACTTCTATTTATTAAAAGACACCATTGGCTGGGCTCGGTGGCTCAGCCTGTAATCCCAGCACTTTGGGAGGCTAAGGCAAGTGGATTGGCTGAGCCCTTGCGTTCAAGACCAGCCCAGGCAACTTGGCGAGATCTTGTCTCTACAATAAATAAAAATTTAGGCCAGGCTCAGTGGCTCAGCCTGTAATCTCGTGCTTTGGGAGGCCGAGGTGAGTGAATTGCCTGAGCCCATGAGTTCAAGACCCGCCTGGGCAACTTGGTGAGACCTCATCCCTACAATAAATCAAAAAATTAGCCGTTCATAGTAGTACGCGCCTGTATTTCCAGCTACTTGGAAGGCTGAGGCGGAAGATCGCCGGAGCCCAGCAGGTCGAGGCTGTGGTGGCTGGGAGTGTGCCACTGCACTCCAGTCTAGGCGACAGAGTGAGACTTCAACTAAAAAAAAAATAAAAAAAATAAAAAATAAAAAAATTAGCTGGGTGTGGTAGTACACGCCTGTAATTCCAGCTACTTGGAAGGCTGAGGTGGAAGAATTGCTGGCGCCGAGCAGGTCAATGCTGGGGTGGCCGTGAGTGTGTCACTGCACTCCAGCCTGGATGATGGAGTGAGACTCCAACTCAAAAAAAAAAAAAAGACACCATTAAGAGAAGGGAAAGGCAATTCACAAAGTGGGAGAAGGCATTGAAGATTTTTCAATGTATATATGTGACAAAGGTCTCCTATCTAGAGTGTATTTTATTATTATAAATTCATTTCAAAAGATGTACAACTTAAAAGAAAACTGGACAAAAGAACTGATCACATGAATTAATACATGAAAAAAGATATTCAGAAAGCCAGTAGCCTTATGAAAAAGGGCTCCACCTCATTAGTCATCAAAGAAATGTAAATTAAAACCACTACTCACATACTAGGATGACTGACATAAATGCCAAGATGAGAAATATCAAGTTTTGGCAAGAATGTAGAGCAACTGGAACTTATAAGAAAAGCATTTTTAATCTACCTGAGAAAAATGTGTTCAGTTTGGGAGGCAGGTACAAGAACATTCATTGCAGCGTAGAAACCAGCCTCATTGTTCATCGTGAGAGCAATGAACGTATAGATCAAGTGTGGCACATCTAGAAGTATTGGCTATAAATGCTTAAGAAGGAGTGAGATAGAATCCATGCGCTAACATGGAAAGATCTAAAAATTACATTGTGGAATGGGAAGAGAAAACTTTTTAATGGCATGTGGTATGTTAGCCATTAAAAAAATCCCACAGAACCAGCCTCGGCAATGCAGTGAGACCTTGTATCTACAAAATTTTTTTTAAAATAGCCAGTCATGGTGGTGTATGCCTAGAGTCCCAGCTACTCAGGAGGCTGAGATGGGAGGATCACTTGAGCCCAGGATGTTGAGGCTGCAGTGAGCTGTGATCATGCCACTGCACTCTAGCCTGGGCTATGGAGTGAGACCTTGTCTCAAAACAAAACAAAATCATGTCATGTATATATATATATATATCTTAGCATATATATATATATGTATGTATGTTAGCATATATATGTGGTTCTCTTCCATCTGTTCTGTCTATGCACTTGTGGTATGCACATTGATAAAGAAATGCATTTGTGTGGGCTGAAGGACACAAACCCAACTGATAACAGAAGTTACCTCCAGGGAGGGCTATGGGATTAGGTTGTGGTCAGGAAGGATTTGACCTTATTCTGTGTTTGAATTTGTTGTGTGAATACGTTTGTGTATTAGCAATATGTGTGATTATAACTTCCTATAAAGAATAAATCACATTTTAAATGTAACACACGATTGTTAAAAAAAAAAAAGCAAGCAGTATTGTTGTGTAAACAGAGGAAATAACCTCTTCCATTCATCTCTGCTCCCTGTTGACTTTCACATCAATTTTATAGGTGTGTGTATTGAGCAGAAACTTCCTGATTTCTAACAGTATCCCAACAGTGCTTATTTATCCACCTTCTGCTAGGTAATTACTTTCTGGGTACATGGGCCCACAATTGGTCTGACTCAGCTATGGTGTGGCACCATTGCTCTTGCCAGTGATTGGTTTATGCATGGGCCTGTGTGTGTTCATTGGCGATTTGGCCAGTGAGGTCTGATGTGGGGTAAGTACCCTGGGAGGCTTTTGGGGAAAGGTGTCCTGATCTAATAAATAGACATACAGGAACCAATGGTCCCTGTGGGGTTTGTGTCCAGATTTGATGTGGAACTGTTGCAGCTATCTGAAGACTGTGAAGGAACTAGTTTTAGATCAACTAATATGCTGGCAGAAAAAAAAAGATGGAAAGAATGACAGAATAAAAGGATAAAGAGAACCTGTGTTCTTGATGGTACTGGAACCACTGAACTAAGCTGTTCTGGAACCATGCTACCTCCAGACTTGTTCTGAGATTTGAGTCAATTATTTGTCATTTGCAACAAAAGAACACTTTGACACATGCATATACACAATTTAAAACTTCTCAGAAGAGGGCTATACCTTGTATACTATTTAGCTGTTTTCACTTAAAATCTCATGCCTGTTATTTAATTATTTCTCCATTGGTGGACCTTTAGGATATATGTTAGTTCTTTTGCTATTATAAAAAGTCTCCAGAAAACATCTTTCATGTATTTTGGGATGCTTGTATTTATTTTTATTTTTATTTTTTTTGAGTTGGAGTCTCACTCGGTCCCCCAGACTGGAGTGCAGTGGCTGCTCCCGGCCACCGCAGCCTCGACCTGCTGGGCTCCGGCGATCCTTCCGCCTCAGCCTTCCAAGTAGTTGGAATTACAGGCGTGCGCTAGCACACCCGGCTGATTTTTTGATTTATTGTAGAGATGAGGTCTCGCTGCCCAGGCGGGTCTCGAACCTGCGGGCTCAGGCAATCCACTCACCTCAGCCTCCCAAAGGCGTGGGATTACAGGCTGAGCCACCGAGTCCGGCAACTTGTATGTTTTATATAATAAATGTATGGGTATGAAATTGCTGGATCAGACAGTATATATATTAAATTTGATACCTACCACTCTTGCTCCCAAAAAGATCACACCAGTTTTCTTTTTTCAAGCAACAAGGGGAACTAGTGCCCATTTCCTCACATATTCATCACGCTATTATTTGTGTTTAGTATTCACGTTTGCCTGTGTATAGGCAAAAACAAGTTCTGTTTTAAAATTTGCATTTTTTTGATTATTAAAAAAGTCTCATGTTTATTAGCTATTTGTATGTTTTATCATATGGATTTCCTGTGTCCTTTATTCATTTTTTTCCTTATTGGATTTATAGCACTCCTTATGTATTATTGGCTTTTATGTTGCAAGTGTATTTTCCTGAGTAGTACTTTGTTTTATTTTATTTTATGTTTTTTGAGTTGGAGTCTCACTCTGTTGCCCAGACTGGAGTGCAGTGGCCGCTCCCGGCCACTGCAGCCTCGACCTGCTGGGCTCTGGCTATTCTTCTGCCTCAGCCTTCCAAGTAGCTGGAACTACAGGCGCGTGCTACCACACCCAGCTTTATCAAAATAAATTTTTTGATTTATTGTAAAGGATGAGGTCTCACCAAGTTGCCCAGGCGGGTCTCGAACCCTCAGGCTCAGGCAATCCACTCATCTCAGCCTCCCAAAGTGCGGGATTACGTACTTTATTTTATTACCTTTGCTTATACTGTCATTTGGCACACATATTTAAAATTTTTATGTTATCACACCTGTCCATCTTTGCCTTTATGCCCTCTAATATTTATATTATCCTTAGAAGTCATGCCCCAGTGTACAATTATGGAATCATCCAACATATTCTACCTTTTTTATAACTCGAAGAGAATATTTAGGTCATTAATGCATGTAAAATTTATTTTGTGTATAATTAGATGTAGGAAGCTAATGTAAACTTCCCTCTGCTCCCCATATAGACAGACAATTATCCCAATTCTGTTTATAGAGTAGTTCATATTTGCCCCACAATGGTATTGTTAGCATATCTTAGATTTCTCAATTTTCATAGGCTTCTCTCTTGGCCATTAGTCCTGTTCTGTTGAGTCATTTATTTCTATACTAGTACCACCGTTTTAATTGCTATAGATTTAGAGTATGTTTTGGTATCCAGTGGTTCAAATACCCTTTTATTATTATTATTATTACTAGTTTTCAGGATTTTTTTTACGTGTTTATTCTTCCAGATGAACTTTAGAATTAACTTGTCCAGTTCATAAAATGATCCTGGTCAAATTTTGATTAGAATTATTGAGTGTATAGATTAATTTGGGAAGACTTAACATCTTTACACTATTGAATCTTGCTATTGGCAACATGGTATGTATTTCTACTCACTCAGGTTTTCTTTTATGTATTCTAATTGGTTATTACAAATGTATAGAAAAGCTATTAATGTCATTGATGTAAACAATTCACATGAACAGTGTAATGGATGAAAATTTAATTTTATAACAAATTGATGCATGAGTGGATAAATTTCTAAGCATGGCTATAAAATATTTCTAAAGCAATTCCAAATAACTCATTAAAGATCATATTATGATTCTAACATCTAATTAAGCTTAATTTTTTTCCTCTTACAGGTTATTATTAACTTGGTAGACCAGGCAGGAAGAGAGAAAATTATTGGCGATGCTTACCTGAAGCAAGTGTTGCTCTTCAACAACTCATACCTCACTTACGTTTCATTTGACTTCCATGAGCACTGGTAAGATGACTTCCTAAGAGGAATGTCGATTAGTTGGTGTTTGTGATAGATGCTGCCACAGGTACCTTTGATTCTCTTTTCTTTGTGGGGAAGAAAAATTTCTTCGCCTCATTATTAGAAAAGGAAAGAGTATCATTTGTTTACTTAGTTTTAACTTTCATATGGGCTTTTTTTTGGCTAAAATTTTAAGTTAATTGTTCCCCAGTTATTTGCAGTCTTTTCCAAAAGTCTTTCTTTTCCAAATGACTTGGAGAGGTAGAGTTCCAGTTTTGCTTTGATGACACCAGATGAAGAACTTAATGAGCTTAGCTCTGAGCCTTGCAGGAGTAATAGAGTTTCCTTACTTAAAAAGTATCCTAGTGGCTTGCCTTCATTTTCTGTTAGTAATACTTCTTTCACTTCAGTAGAGTTTGCTCTGAAAAATCAATCAGTTAATTAAAAATCAGTTAATATTTTTGGAGTTGGATTCTCACTGTTGTCTAGGATGGAGTGCAGTCGCACAGTCATGGCTCACCGCAGGCTCGACCTCTTGGGTGAGGTGATCCTTCTGCCTCAACCTCTCAAGTAACTGGACTACAGTTGTACAACACCAACACCTGACTAACTTTTACTTTTTTTTTACTCAGCAGCATGCTGAGAATGCACTTTTTTATTTGTTGTTTTGTTTCTAGGCAGTATTAGCTTTGAACCAGGAGTCTCACTCTGCCACCCAGACTGGAGTGCCAGTGGCACACTCATGGCCTCCGCAGCCTCGGCCTGCTGTATTCAGGAGAGGCTTCTGTCTCAGCCTTCCAAGTAGCTGGAACTACAAGCGTGCGCCACCACATCCTGCTAATTTTTTGATTTATTGTAGAGACAAAATCTCACCAAGTTGCCCAGGCTGGTATCGAGCCCATGGGCTCAGGTAATCCTCTTGCCTCAGCCTCTCAAAGTGCTGGGAGTATAGGCATAAGCCACCATGCCTGGCAATTTTTACATTTTTTATAAAGACGAGGTCTCACTACGTGTTGTCCAGGCTGGTCTCAGACTCCTGGGCTCAAACAATCCTCCCATCTCGGCCTCCCAAAGTGTTGGGTTTACAGGCATGAGCCACTGTACCCAACCCAGTTAATCATTTTGATGGTGCCTTTAACTTGTGTGTATTCTAAAATCAAGGTTATTTTGCCATAATCTTGCCTTTAAAGTTGATTAATTTACCTAGGTATTAGAAATTTGGTGGGAAAAGAAGCTTCTGTTCTCAGTAATACGCTCAGTGTATTCTTAAGTATGTTTCTTTTACAATGCTGATTAGTTATAAATATTTATATCATTGCCTATATAATAGTAGTATTAACCTCATATACATATGGTAATAATTTAAAAAATTTTTTCCAAGCTATTTTAAATATCATAATTGAGTTTTAAAAACCTAATTCTATTATTTTATTAAATATTTCTTCTTTCTTTTGAAATGAATTTTAGCCGAGGAATGAAGTTTGAGAATGTTCAAACACTAACAGATGCCATTTATGACATTATTCTTGACATGAAGTGGTGTTGGTAGGTATTTCATAAGAAGTCATTTTGGCAGACTCATGGTCTGTTAAATCATATGTATTTGTCAAGTACCACTAAGCATTAAAATAAAGCAGCATGCTGAGAATGCACTTTTTTGTTTGTTTTGCTTCCCAATTCTTACTCTTCTTTTCAAGAGAGTGTTGTTGATATTAGGCAGTGTTAGCTTTGAACCAGGAGAAGTGTCAGATGGTCAGACAGAATGAAGTGAAATGCTCTGTAATGGTTCTTTAAGGACATATGTATATTCCTCCTCATGCTCCGTGGTCCACATTTTCTCTTTCTCCTGTTCCCCACCATTTCTAACAGAGAAAGGAAGGCTCAGAGGTACTTGATGTCAGTTTTCAGGCGTTTCAAAATGATCAGAGAACGAAAATGATTCTCAGACTACAGGAGGTTTAAATTGGCTTAAAGGACAGGAGAGAACATTCAATTAGGTGTTAAGACTACATGGGTGGCCAGAGAAATTAGATGAGCAAGTCAGGCAGCATAACTCCTCACTGGGCGGTAAAGTAAATTAGTCTGTTTCAGGTAGTTCAGAGGCATTTCTACTTTGAGCCTAGAGGAACAAGATGGTATTTTGAAGTGCCTTCTGGTTTTTAAGTGTGTAGGAAATCATAACGGGGTTGTATCAGCTCTGTCTAGTAGTTGTGGGACATGGGGCAAGTTGCTCTTTCTGCACCTCAGTTTTTCGTGTTTTTTAAAATTTCTAAAATGGGGATAATATCTTCCTTGTCAAGTTACTATGTAAATTAGCAATAATGTCTAGAACTCAATAATGCCTGGCATCTAATGATATTCCAAACAAATTGATAGCTAATGCTGCTGTTATTATTATTATAAAGATGTCTTATTTATTTATTTTTATTATTTATGTTATTATTATAAAGAATTATGCCTTTTGGGAAACCTATTGAAGTATTTTATATTGTAAAATAATTCCGTGTTATTTTTTAAAAGGGTTGATGAAGCTGGGGTGATATGTAAGCAAGAAGGGATTTTTCGCATTAATTGTATGGACTGCCTGGATCGCACCAATGTGGTCCAAGCTGCCATCGCAAGAGTGGTCATGGAACAGCAGGTAATTTGGAGTCTGTTGGATTGTACGTATTCATATTTAAATGCCTTTTTTTAACACATAAAGAGATAGCTAAATCTTTTTTAAATTTCAGATGTTCTGTACATTTATAGTACTCAAACATCCTTGTTTCATTAAAACCTGGAAAGCACAATCTTCACTAGATATAAGTTGAATAAAGTGACATTTTCCTAATTACTCATTTTAAAAAATGTAAGGGTCAACATTTAAAAATCTGTTGAGTGGCATTGTGTCGTCATTTTACTTTTTTTCTTTTACTTCTAAACTCACCCTTCTGTATTTGGGGCCGGGAGTCTGTACACCACATTTCTGCTTGCCCTAGGCGGCTCTGCCAATAGAAGGTTCTAACAGAAGGCCCTGTGGCTGGAGGAGGAAAAAGGCACAAGTCCCTTCATCTGTTTCTTCCTGTCAACAGCTACCTTTCTGGGGCTTGTTGGTTCTTTTGACACCACAGAACCAGCCTCTTCCCTTTGTGCCCCAGCTCTAGGGTAACACTTGTTTCCTTCACTGTCTTCCATCATCTCTGTTACCTCAGTGTTCTCTTTTAGATTCTTTACCCCTCCAGTACCTGGATTGCAAAGTCCCTGTGTTAAATTCCCAGGGTAGAAATACCTAGCATTTTGGGGTTTTATTTTATTTAATTATTTTAGAAAGCAGGATTTATTGAGAGGACAGAAAAGCTCCCACAGTGGGAGGGGACTCGAAGGGGTTGCCCTATTTTATTTTTTGTATGATAGAACCTTGTGACTGTACTTTGAGGACACGGGTCTGTTCCTTTAATTTAGTATTTAAACAGCCAGACTTGAGTTCAAGCTCTGGCTCTACCACATACTAGGTGTTGACTCCACACAAAGAAATGAATTAATTTAGTTTCACTTCATAGACAAATTTAAAACAAAGGCAAAATATAATAGCATGATTTGCACATTAAAAATTATACCAAAACAGTTTAAATGTTTTATTATATTTATTCAGCTTACGGCAATTCATAATGCTGTCTTTCAAGTAGTGCTTTATTTTAAAAAGTCTAAAAAGACCATTTCTTTTATTTAAGGGTCCTAAGTTGTATATAAATACGTTTCCTTTTTCTGCAGTACACATTTTATGCTATGATTTCCTGGCCCATATACAGTTAATCCACCAATGTGTTCATTTTAGCTGAAAAAATTAGGTGTGATGCCCCCGGAGCAGCCATTACCTGTGAAATGTAATCGGATCTACCAGATAATGTGGGCCAATAATGGTGACTCCATTAGCAGACAGTACGCTGGCACAGCTGCTCTGAAGGTAAATACTTGCAGCAAGCATTTGTGGATCAGTCTGTCGGACACAGGTTAGACTGTGGTTTAAAACCACAGAAAGATATGGGAACTGCAGCTGGTAGGTCTGTGTAGTTGAATTCTTTCTGGAATATCTAGCTAAGGCAAGGTCTACACATTCAAATTTCTGCAGGGGCCAGGTAAGGTAATGTGACTCCAGCAGACTACCCATCAGATCAGAGGGAGAAGAGGGAGAGGCGGAGCTGTGTGGACCTGTGGAAGAACGGATACTGTCTAGTGAGGGGCCAGTCTGCTGTTTGCTTGTGAGGTACCATGTTGCCAGATCTTCCAGTTTTTCAACGGAGTCTGGAAATTTGGAATTTTATGTGAAGTGGTTGGTTTTCAAAACAGTATACAGACAAAATAAAACAAAGCATGCTGGCCCCCCGGAATATTTTGTCTTCTCTGAGTTTGAATCCCAATCCTACCTTTCACTATTTCTGTGATCTTGGGCAACTCACTTAATTGTTCTGTCTCATTTGTCACATGGGAATTATACTAGACCTATATCAAAAGATTGTCATGGGATTATATGAGTTAATGCATGTAAGAGCTTAGAATATTCTCTACCACATAGTAAATGCTGAAGAAATTTTGTTGTTGTTGTTGTTATAAATATAGTATTTTCAAGATCTTATAGAGCTTGTCTTTAGAGGATTATGTTACCTGTGAAATATAGTCCCTGGTAGCTAAATACTCCCTCTGAGGGCATTGCCCTCTGTGGGCAATAGGAAGTGGCTGAGTTACTTTAATTTAGGTTTATGTTAATAATTCTTCAAGGTAATAGTTTATCTCAGGATATTTCTTTTTAAAAATTTATTTATTTATTTTTGAGTCAGGGTTTCACTCTGTCGCCCAGGTTGGAGTGCTGGAGGACAGTGGCACGCTCATGGCTCACTGTAGCCTCAAACTCCTGGGCTTAGGCAATCCTTCCACCTCAGCCTCTTGAGTAGCTGGTACCACAGGTGTGTGCCGCATGCATGGTTAATTTTATTTCTTGTAGCGATGAGATCTTGCTATGTTGCCTAGGCTGGTCTCCAACTCCTGTTCAAGTGATCCTCTGCCTTGGCCTCTCAAGTGATCCTCTTCCTTGAGGTTACAGATGTGAGCTGCCACACCTGACATTTCAGGATATTTTTTTAATAACAAATTTTATGTACCATCAAGGACTCCTCAGGCATCATATAGTTCATCTTTTTGGTTGAGTGATAAATATCAAAAACTTTTTATTAATTGAGTGAACTTTAGAAGTCCTAGTGCAAGTTATTATTTACCTCAAAATACTTTTTTTCCACTTTGATTATTTGAGATAAGCATTCATGCCTCTCTCTTCTGTAACAGATACTTGTTGCTATACCAATATTACTTGTGACTTGCCTAACTAATTGGCAGCATGTTCTTCCTAAATTGTCAGTCTTATAATAAGGTCTGAGATTTCTGATATTGCCTTGGATAGAAATAGTGGTGTTGGAATGGGGAAAAAAAGAGACTATACCTTCTTTGCCTTAAGCTTAAGTCATTACCTCTCTAGAGACTTGCTCTACTATCTTTGTGGCAAAAAGCTAGGGAAACAAAAACATTTTAAATCTACTGGATTGTCTACAGGTGATTGTAATGTGCACTGAGGTATGGAAACCCAGTCTTCCTCTCTATTTTTATCTACATATTCACACACACAAAAGCCCATTATAATAAATTCTGGGAAACTGTTCACATTTTCCCATGTAGGAAATTTGATTTTTGAATATTATATTGGTTTGAGGCTTAAATGTTTTTTGTTGTTTTTGTGTTTGTTATATAATTGGTTTTGACCTGTAAATTCTAGAAATTTACCCTAAACCATCTAACTGTGAAGATGCCACAAATAGGATGTGTAATTATTTGACATGCTTGGATCAGAGTCAAATACCAGTAGATATTTTAATTTAACTATGATATTTAAAAATTTAAAGTTATAACTTGGAGATTATAAAAGTCTATAGAATTCCAGTCTTGAACTGAAAGCCCATAATTTATTTTGGGGACATTTTTGTGTTTGAATAAAATGTCAAAATGACTTTGTTTGACAGGGTGACTTTACAAGGACAGGAGAAAGGAAGTTAGCAGGAGTTATGAAAGATGGAGTTAACTCAGCAAATAGGTATTACCTCAATCGGTTTAAGGATGCTTATAGGCAAGCCGTTATAGGTAAGGAATGGAAATGCTTTTCTTTTCATAAAAGTGATTATTCCTTCTGTGACTAAAATTATACAGAAACCCCCTTAATTAATGTAACTCACACTTTGTAATATACTTTTGTTTCTATTTTGAGCATTCTTACTCAACAGATCAAAGTTTTGCTTCTGACTGGAGCAACAAAAGAAACTATTTCCATACATATTTGTCAGTTGCTACTCATGTAATCGAAAGCAGGGTTGGCAGCTCCTGAAGCGTGGAATAAGGTGCTCTGAAACCTCAGCAACTAAAAACTTTATATTCTGTTTGTTCTCCCATCACTTGAGGCTGAACAAGTTAACCAGATGATTTTTCTTGTATACCACTTATCATATATTCTTGTTGTGGACAAATATACTATCCTTTTCCATAAGCCTGGCTTAATAGGATACTGTGGTACCACAGATTTAGAGACTTTCCTAGCCAACTCATCATTTTTAGAAGAGGAAATGGAAGGATAGCTTGCCCAATGGGATTTACGCATTGACATTTAAAAAACTTAATTTTCATGAAAATGTTATTTTATAGGATTAAAGTAAATGCATAGTTTTCTGGATGAGAACCAAATGTAATACAGCTGACCTGTGGTCCCTGAGAATCTTTTAAAAATCCTATTTTTTCATCTGATTATTTAATGTATACATTAGTCTAGTACAGCCTAGACATAGGCTACTTAGGAATTTGAGAGGTCTGATATGATGAAGTTTGATTCATTTGCCAGATATGGAGGGTATATGTTATGACTACAGAATTGGATTTTAGCAGTTTATTCAAGAAAAGGTGATGCTACCTTGCTTCTGTTGGTGGATCTAGCACCTTGGTTGTATCGTTGGGAGCCCAGGTTCTGTCCTCCTCTCATTTCAGCCATCCATATAGCATTACCTTCATCCTGGTCCTGAGGCTGAATCTCTTCAAGGTTGAGAGATAGGAGCCAGTAGCAGTCTTGGGCTTATTGCTTCCCTCTGTAGGACCAGTGGGTGGCAGATCTTAACCAAAAGCTTCCTTGAGTCTCATTGATCCAAATAACTGCACAAGGGGGATTATAATGATTTGTTAAGGTCTGAGGTGTGTGTTCCACCAAGAAGAGGTTAGCTTGTCTTTGCATATCTTTTACTCATTTTAAAATTGACTTGTCTTTTTATTATTGAATTGTAGGAGTTCTTTTATTCTGAATACAAGTCCCTTACCAGATAGATGGGTTGTAAATATTTTCTTCTGTTCTGTGGGTTGTCTTTTCACTTGAGTGATGGTGCCCTTTGAGACACAGAAGTTTTTAATTTTGATGATGTTCAGTGTGTCTATTTTTGTTGTTGCTGCTTATTTAGTTTCATATCCAAAAAATTATGCCTAATCCAGGATCACAAAGACTTACACTTTTCCTCTAAGAACTTTACAGTTTTCGATCTTACATTATCTTCTGTTTTTGTTTTTTTAATATAGTAGTAAGCTAAAATGATGATAGCTATTAACACTTCCACCCTAGATTTGATGCAAGGCATTCCAGTGACAGAAGATCTTTATTCCATATTTACCAAGGAGAAAGAACATGAGGCTTTGCATAAGGAAAATCAGAGAAGCCACCAGGAACTAATTAGCCAGCTCTTACAAAGTTACATGAAGTTACTACTGCCTGATGATGAAAAGTTCCATGGGGGCTGGGCCCTCATTGACTGTGACCCCAGGTGAGTTGTAGTGGTGTCCTGGTGACTGACTTGCTTAACCTTCAGATGTTGGTATGATTATTATGATTAATGCTAGCAATTGTCCTTCAAGCCCTGAACGTGGATGCATGGTACATGGCGGTTTCCGCTGCAGGGCTGGTACCATGGCGAGCTGACTGAAGTCGTCGCCTTGGTGCAGAATTAAAGGGGTGCTAAAATGCAGTCATAAAGAGAAGTATTTTAATGTTAACATAATATTTAATTTTCTGTAAATTCAAATAGGCAAACTATACCCTAAAACCTGGCTGTGAGTCTCCTCTTCCCCTGTGTCCCCAGAATCTAAGTTTATTGTGTTAATGCACGTAAGTGACTGCAACGAGGTACAGCGAGGCTGGTTATTTTTATTGGTTATAAAGTGATCCTGGCCTTTCATACAATAAATAGGCCAACTAACACTTACCATTTTTTTAAACAAAAAACATCCAGTTTCCAGTGGTTCTTCAAAATGTCAATGAACAGCAGAATCTAAATTTATCCACCAAATTGAATGCTTGCCTTTAGGCTGAAATCTAAAATGATAATCTTCGCTATTATAAATCAGAAACATGTCGGGAAATTCTAGACCAAGCTCTAAGATTAAAACTCTAGATTTTTCTTACTATACATTTCATGTGCTTTTAGTAAAAGGAACATAAAATAAGCTTGAAAAATATAATTAAATGCGAGAAAGTATTTATATATGTTAAAAAGAATAAAAAACAACATTGACTGTAGATTCATAGGGAAAACTTCCATGACTATAGTCTCATGGATTTGTTTTTACTTTGGTAGTAAATACTGTATGTATGGATGTAATTTGTGGACTTTTAAAATAAGAGATGTGGTTTTTCTCACACACAACTTAGTATTGAATTTCTGTGTTATTTGGTAAAAATAATTTGTTTTGTATTCTTCCATTTTTGTTTTAAATAGCAGCAATCTAACTTAGTGTAGCAGCAAAAATATTTAATTTCCTTTCAGAAATAATTGCCAGCAGCACACCTGCATTTTATTTGAGTTTTAACTCTGCACTTCAATTTTTTCCTTTTTCTTTTCTTTTTTGAGTCAGGGTCTCTGCTGCCCAGGCTGGAGTGCAGCAGCATGATTACAACTCACTGCGACCTCAACCTCCTGGGCTCAGGTGGTCCTTCCGTCCAAGCTTCTCAAATAGCTGGGACTACAGGTGTGCACCACCATGCCCAGCTAATTTTCTTTCTTTCTTTTTTTTTTTTTTTTTGACCTTTTGTAGAGACAGGATCTCACTGTGTTCCTAGGCTGGTCTTGAACTCTTGCTCAAGCAATCCTCCCACCCTGGCTTCCCAAAGTGCTGAAATTACAGCCATCGCAGGTAGCCTCAAATTTTTAAAAGGTGTTATGACTGTCAATAACATCTTTTTTCAATCAAATATTTTTGTTTCTACTTTGGAATAACCCAAATTGGGAAAAACCAAAACATTTACTTCTAATGCTGGCTTCCATTTTGTAGGGTCAAATTGCATTTGATTTTATTTCCAATCCTGTAATTCTTGTGGAAAGTTGGTACCCTGGGGTGAGGAGTATAAAAAAATGTAAATAGGTGTATATAGAGCTATGCTTTTTAAAGCTTGCAACAAAATTTAGGTACGTATGCTTTAAGCGTCAGAAGCCTATTGAAAAGATTCATGAAAGCACTTATATCTGGCAATTGGATTCATCAAAATAATGGTGAAACAAGAAAAGTCTTCTAGGATCAAATCTTTAAGAAATTGCTGTTGAGGCTGGGCACAGTGGCTCACACCTGTAATCTGAGTACTGTGGGAGGCCAAGGCAGAATTGCTTGAGCCCAGGAGTTTGAGACCAGCCTGGGTCCATAGTGAGACTCAGTCTCTACAAAAAATGCATGGTGGCATGCATCTATAGCCCAGCTACTCAGGAGGCTGAGGTAGAAGGATCACCTGAGCCCAGGAGATGAGCTGTGAGCATGCCACTTCACTCCAGCAACACAGTGAGACCCCAACTAAAGAAAGAAAGAAATCACTGTTGGATGATTAAAGTTTCATCTCTCTTTAGTTCTCAGCTACCAAGTGCCGACCTCAGAAATGTGATTTTGCTTCAGCCTTTTCTTCCCTTCATTAACATAATTAAATCCTTGTCTTTTTTCCTGATTTTTGACTCCGGCTCCTCTCCAGCGCCCAGCAACTACACCCCCCATTTTTCTTTGGTTGGCAATGCAGAATCTGACTTTCCGAGAACAGGGAGCCGGTGACTGTCTTCTGCCATCAATCACACGTGCTGGAAATGGGCTCTATCGGTGACAAAGCAGTGCCCCCTCCTCCTTTCCTGCAAGTTACGTTGAAACACACGTTCGGTGCATTGTTAGGCTTCAGCTATCCCCAAAGATGATCAGTGTATGTTTCCAAATAGTCTCACATTTTATGATGGACAGTGAAACCTCTAAATTCACTTAGTTCTATCCTTATTGCTGCCTTGTCTGTACGTGTTAACCTGGCCCAGGACTTGTAGCTATGCCACTATCAGTCTCTGGCTCAGCTTTCTGCTGAGTTTGCTTTTTTAGTTGCATTTTTGCTTCTTGTTCTACTTTATTCTTTTTTTTTTTTTTTTTCATTAATCAGTATTTTTTATTATGGTTTTGTGGGGTACAGTTAAGGGTTAGGTGTACAATTACGTTTCATTCAGGCACCCTGTAGATAAGAAGTGTTTACCCATCCCCCGACAGATATTTGCTACTGTTAATCCCATCTCCCTCCCCCGCATAGTTTCCCAGTACCATCCGTCATCTTCTCATAGTATTGCATTGGATGTTCAAGGTCCATTATATGAGTGAGAACATGTGATATTCGGATTTTTGTTTTTGTGAGAGGTCACTCAGTATTATAGACTCTAGTTCCATCCAGGTTGCAGCGAAATTCATGATTTTGTTCTTTTTTATGACTGCGTAGTATTCCATCGTGTATATGTACCACATTTTTTTAATCCAGTCCTCTTTTGATGGGCAGCATGGTTGTTTCCAGGTTCTTGCTATTGTGAACAATGCTGCGATAAACATACGTGTGCAGGTATCTTTTTTATAGAGTGATTTGTGTTCTTCAGGGTATATTCCCAGTAGGGGGATTGCAGGGTCATATGGAAGGTCAATTTTTAGAGATTTTAGGAATCGCCACACTGCTTTCCACAGAGGCTGCACTAGTTTACACTCCCACCAACAGTGTAGAAGTGTTCCCTTTTCACCACACCCTCTCCAGCAACTGTTATTTTTTGAGTTGTTGATAATTGCCATTCTGACTGGAGTTAGGTGGTATCTCAGTGTGGTTTTGATTTTACTTTATTCTTTTACTATAGGATATCTTCAGTGGTGGGCCCCTGACTAAGTCTCCTGATTCGTTTCAATTTGTTGTTGGATTCCCTGACTCTTCCTCAGACGTCGCCGTACAGTTCTTAGTGGTCAGTTGCTGAAGAGAGTGTGAATGTATCCTTTGCCTATTTTACTTGCCAGAGCCTCTACTGCCATCCTCATCTTCTTCCTTGTGACCACTGGTGTCCAAATTAGGCCCATCAGAGTCGTTGGTCCAGTGATTCCTTTGAGCTGTATCCTTTGGAACAGTGAAAGATTCTGAAGATTTTTCCATTAACACAGGAATCATTAGCTGAAGTGCTGCCTTCCCTGTCTTCTTGTCTTCTTGTTTGTTTTCTCCAATAACATTGTATGCTAGTATTTGTTGGAGAGTGGTTTTGTTTGTTGGCACTTGAGTCCAGAGATGCTGACTTGGGTCTCAGGGAGAGATGGGCAGGGGATCTCCACTGCTAACCAGGACAACAGGCATGTCTGAGAGAATGACTGTCAGAGGAGGAGTAGCAGGGGACACAGATGGGCCACAGACTTGTAGAATTGGTGTGTAGTCTGCTCTTTGGTGACAGGCACTGCTGCTGAGGTTTGAGACTCTCCTCTCTGGTTCCAGAAAGATCTTCTGTAAGGCTGACCACGCCAGATTGGTTGTGTCTCACAATGGTTGAGGTGTTGGCCACTTGCTAAGTTTTTGACCCTTGGTCGCTCCTATTGTTAGTGTTTTGCTTCCTTTGAAGTTTTGAGACATGATGAGGCAGACAGAGAGGGTACTGAAGCTGATGCTTTGGAACCAGTGGCTTCTCAGGTCATGTTTTGGCTTGTTGACTTGAAGGAGGAGGAGGTGGCGGTGGCCTACCTGGAGTCTTGGCTTTTTTTTTTTTTTTAATGGGAGGTACTCAATCACTCTGTGGCTGGTCCGAGCAGGAGCCCGTTTTTTGGAGGGCCAGGTGGTGTGAGGGTTTAGGCTTGGGCTTAGGAAGAGGTAGAGTAGGTAGAGCAAGAGCCATCAGTGTCTGAGTGGTTTTCAGTGTTCTCTTATCTTCTGTGTTTTCTTACAGAGGCAGTGCTTTTTATAGAGAACCATTACCTTCTTCAGATTTTACTTTATTTTCCTCTCAGGTAGATTGCTCTCCAGTGGTTATCATGTGCTCGTTTGAGTTTTCAAAGTTAACTGTTATGTCTGCATATTGATTAGACAGTTAAGAATTTCCCTTTATTTATTAGCATCACTTTACTTTGTCTTGTGGGGGTATGATTCTTTCTAAAACTGCTGAGACGTCTTTACATCTGCGGCTGGTATTTTTCTTCCATTTACAAGACTTAAGAATTTTCCTGTTGTTGCATCCTTTCCCTTCTCTTGATGAGAGATGTTTGGAAACCTGCTTTTGGACTGAGATTGCTATAGAATGTTTGTACAGCCCATCAAGCTGAGCTGGAGATGTTGACCCAGAACAGATGGCCCCTGTTGGAAGATGAGAGATGTGGCTGCGGGACCTTGGGTCTCTGTGGAGCCAGCCAGTGGGGGACTCAGCTCCTCAGACCTGGGGACTTCAGCTGTCACCACCTGCCTGCCTTCATAAACCATCCGCTCCTAGACTGGGTGTGTTTAAACAGTTTTATTGAGATATATGATTCGTATACCGTACAGTTCACCTATTTAAAGTACACAATTCAATGGTTTGTCCCCCTTGCCACCCTGAGCCAGAGTCTCACTCTGTCAGCCAGGCGGAAGTGCAGTGGCACAATCACGGCTCACCACAGCCTCTAATTCCTGGGCTCAGGTGATCCTCCTACCTCAGCTTTGTGAGTAGCTGGGGACTATAGGTGCATACCACCACACCTGGCTAATTGTTGTTGTTAATTTTTTGTAGAGACGAGATCTTACTATATTGCCCAGGCTGGTCTCAAACTCCTGGGCTCAAGCAATCCTCTTGCCTTGTCCTCCCAAAGTACTGGGATTACAGGTGTGAGCTACCATGCCTGGCAAGTCAGTGATTTTTAGTAAATTCATAGAGTTGTGCAGTTATCACCACAGTCTATTATAGGACATTTTTTTCCACTACAAAGAAGCCCCATACTCTTTAGTTGTCACTTCTCCATTCCCCATAATCCCTGCCCTAAGCATCCACAAATCTGCTTCTGTCTTTGGATTTGCCTATTCTGGACATTTTATACAAATGGAATAATACAGAATGTGGCCTTTTGTGACTGGCTGCTTTCACGCAGCATACTCTTTTCCAGGTTAATCCATGTTGTGGCATGTATCAGAATTTCATTCATTTTTATTCCATTGTATGGATATTCAATATTCTGTTTATCCATTCTGTCATTGATGGATACTTGGGTTACTTCCACACTTTGAACATTGTAGATAGTGCTGCTGTGAATATTTGTGTACAAATTTGAACACCTGTTTCCAGTTCTTTTGTATGTATACCTAGCCTAGGAGTGGACATTGCCAGATTATGTGGTAATCCCATTTAACTTTTGAGAAACTGCCAAACTATTTTCTACAGAGGCTGCACCATTTTGCATTTCCACCAGTAGTGTATTCCAGTTTGGAGGGTTCCAATTTCTCCAGTCCTTGGCAACACTTATTTTCCTTTTTTTTCTAGTTGTAGTCATCCTAGTGGATGTTAAGTGGTATCTCATTGTGGTTTGATTTGCATTTCTCTAATGACAAATGATATTGAGGATTTTTTCTTATGCTTGTTGGTTATTTCTGTATCTTTGGAAAATACAGAATCTATTCAAATCCTTTGGTCAGCTTTAAATTGGATTGTTGAGTTGTAAGTAAAGTTTTGTTGGGACAGGGTTGGGCAAGTGAGGCAGCCTGTGGAAGTGCAGGGTAAATTCTATATTTAACTGTTATTCTGTTCATCCTATTTTTGCATTAATTTTGGTTTTTTAGACTGCACTAATTATCTTGATGAGAAAATCAATGGCACACTTTAAATTTTACGCCAGAGACCGGTTCCTCACTCGCCTCACTGCAGTCCCTGCCCAGTTTAGAAAAGCAGTTGTGGTAAGCGGCTTACGGGCGCTCAGCGGGTCGGGCGCAGGAATGGCCGCCGACCCGGTGCCCTGGCCCCGCGGCGCCGGAGCTGTCCAGCACGGGCGCATCCCTGCCAGCGGCCTTCCCTGCGGCGCCCGCCGCCCGCAGCCCAGGTCACAGCCCAGGTCACTCCCCCCAGACGGCCTCGGTGTGTCCCGGTTTGCCCTCTTTGGCCGTTCTTGTCCGCGGCCGGCCCCACTTATCGCAGAAAGCCCTCTGACTCTGTGGACGGCGGCAAGAGGAATCCCGAAGTGAAGGAGCAGGGGCGCAGCGGAGGTGCTGTCGGCATCTTCAGGACCGACCGGTGCTGCCAACTCTGCTCAGCCGGCTCTCCACGCACGGAGGTGAAGGGCCCCTTTCCACCCGCGCGCCTTCAGTGGCCAGGCATGCGGCAGCCGCCGTCCCTTAAGCGTGTGACCGTGCCAGGGACAGACGCTCGGTCATGGCGCCCCGCCCGCCCCACCAGCAGCCCCTCCGGCCGCGGGGCAGTCCCTGACGAAGACGAAGGCGCCGGCAACTCTCGCGGGAGCCGGCCACCTTGGCACCCCTCCCCCGCTGGGCCAGGGTCCGTGCCCTCCGCGGAGGGCGTGGGACGCGCAGGACGGAGTGCGCAGGCGCACTGGCTGCCGGCCGTGGCCGGAAGTGAGCGGCCGGAAGCTGGACGTGTCCCCTGGGCGTGACTTGGCGCCGCCGCGTCGCAGTTGCCGCATTCGCCGCATTCGCTGCAGGCGCGAGGTCGGCTACGGGCCGTCTCACAGCTTCGAGGCATCGACGGACGGACGGACGGACCGACCGACCATGCCGCGCTCGCACAGGCCTCCGCCTACCGCGCAGCGGGCTGCCGCCGCCGCCGAGCCCAAGTCTGACGGCGTTTTGGCTATGACTTTCAAGATTTTTCTCCTTTTTGCAGGACTTATGGTTAAAGTTCCTGTGGGCTTGTATTTTTCCTGTAAACTGCTCCTTTTCCAAAGTCTGATGTTAATGTCCCCCGAAGACAGCGCCTTTTACGCGACCATCGTCGCGGTGGTCGGGCTTCATGTGGTGCTGGCAATTTTTGTCTTCATCGTGTGGAAGGAGGGCTTGCCTCAGTGGCGGGAAAACAAAAACGAGTAGAGCAGCTTCGCCTTCAGAGCTGCAAGCGTGGGGGGTGGGGAGCACCGCAGGGCTTTTCTTTTTGCTTCTTGTCCGTATTAAACGTGCTTTTCTTTCGTGAGGGGCAGGGTGGATGGGGAGGGGAATTAAGTATTTACTGCAGCTAAGACTTCAGCAAAAATGGGGGTGGGGGGAGGGCTGACATTCTCGACCGCCTGTTACGTGCCAAGTGCTTTTCGTTAAGGACATAATGTTTTCGACTGAGGATCATGTCATTTGGCTGATGTAAATATTAATGCCAAAATAGGGAGCTAGGATGAAAGTAACGCTGTAATTAGTAGGAGTAGAATTAATTTCGTATTAAAATGTGTCGTGACGTAATTTTTAAGGCTTGGCTCAAGCATCAATTTTCAGAGTGCACGTAAGTATCAATGCATAAAAACTAAATTCGCATTTTACGATGTTATTTGGTATCATTCTCAGTGAAGCTGCCAGGATCGTTTTCTTTTTTCCATCAATTAATTGGTTAGTGCTCGGATTTTGGCTCCTAGAAACGATCTCTATTACTTCTTCTGGCATCTTACCATCTCATTCATTATCTTTCTCAGTATATTATTTTCCATGAAAATTGAGGTGAATTCGTTATGCTAAATTTAGACTTTTTTAGTGTGGAGCTGCAACAAGGTGCTGCTGATGTAAAAAACTGCAGTTTAAGATGTTGGTAAATCCTTCCCTGCAGTGTTGTTAAACAATGACTTCATTTTCACGCAGATTAAGTACCTGGTTTAAGTCTATCTACAAAGTTTTTTCACCATTTTCCTTTTTTTAAAAAAGTAGCATTTTGTTAAGGGAATAGGTATGAAATCCAGGCATAAATGCTGGCTCTTCTTACAAGCAGAATTTGGAGACCAGTATGAGAATGCAATTGATCTTCACCTTTTGATGGAAAGGCTGTTATTGACGTTAGGTTAATATTAGATTAAAAGTTTCATTTTAATTCAGTCTGTGTGCTTTGTTGATTATTTGTATTTTTATACTGTAACATTTTTCTTACTAGTAATTTAACAAGGATGTACATTTTACTGTAGTTATTGTTTTGATGGGTAATTAACAATCTTCTAGTTTATAATATTTATTTTGATCTTTGACTTTAGAGTAGGTATAAATATGGCAAAAAGGACTTAGAATAAGGATGTGTTTCCCTGTTCCTTGAAAGCCAAGTAAATTAATCTTTAGTGAAAAAAGCGCAAAAGTACCTTGGACTTGTCCTTTTTTGCACATAAATGTTATATTTATGTAAAAGTCTTTTAAGAGATGCATATTTCATGTGTAAAAAAAATCCTAAATGTGCAATTATTTTGAAGATCAGGCAACGTGAGATAATCTGGACGGTTTCTCCCTTCTCAGTCTCTTGTTCTTTCTTTCTTCTTCCTTTAACTGCCTCTCTTAGCATCCTCTAATTCGCCCCCACCCCAGCTAGCCCATTTCCCCTAAGGACTCTCCCTCTTCCTTTGGCTACCTTTTCTCCCCTCAGCTCTATTCCTTCTCTCTGTCACCCCCCACTTCCCAAACCTTTTTTTTTTCCGGTGGTGTTTTTTTTTTTAAAGGTTTTCTAAATAGATAGATTGTATTACAATTAACTTCAGAAGTAGAACTGATTTTTCTCCCCCCCAATCATTTGTCCCAAGTGGCTCTACTGTAGAAACATGCTTGGCAAAAAATACAGATGAAAATATTTAATTCCCTGTGTCATGTTTGTTTAGCCTCATTGATGCTACTCACAGAGATGTGGATGTGCTGTTACTGCTTTCTAACTGTGCCTACTACGTGGCCTAGTAAGTTGCTTATTGATTTTATATTGCTTTTTAAACTTGAGTACGTTTCCTTTTTAGAATTTAAAAAAAATTAAGAATCTGGTTTTATTATGTTTTATGAAAACTTCATTGAACCATTTTACCTTATTTATATAACTATTATGTCATTCTGACTTCTTTTTATCCTTATCAATTGGAAAGTGTGATTTTTAGAGTTAAAATCGATGTTTATATAATATTGTGTTATTTTTGCATTTAGTATTATTTCCTGTGTACTTCCCAGGTTATTATGTACTCCATTTATTCTTATTGTTAATGGCCACATATCATCGTATTACTAAAGTGTTTTTCTGTTGCTAGGCATTGAATTACTTAACAATTGTTTTTGTTATCGTGAATGATGCAGCTATATTTATGCAGTAATGTGTGTGTGTGCACGCGCGTGCGTGCGAGTGTGCGCTTCTCTTTTGTTACAAGGGTGTGATGAGTTATATGACTTTTGTGGTTTGTCGTCAGATTGATCTTTAGAAAGACTATCAACTAACAGTGCCACTAGCAAAATACAAGTATTGTTCCCTAATACCGTACCAAAATTGTTTTGTAATTTTTATTTTCTAAGTAAATATTTCACTTTATTTTTTGGCTTTGTGTGAACTGTCATTTTATTTAGTCATTGGCTCAAATGCTTGTTGGCATTGATCATATGGATTTTTCACTCTTGATTTTGGATATCAGATTTATCTATTATATGATTCCCAAATACGTTGTGTGTGTGTGTGTGTGTGTGTGTATACACACATGCACACATTGCCTTTTAGTTTGGGTTTTAAGCTTAAGGTTTACTTTGATTGTATACAAGCTTTTGTAACACAAATTATTTTTACCTTGTAATTGACTTCTTTATTGTTAGATCTATCAACCTATTTTCCCTTAGCTGTTGAACTATATATGCTATTCTTGTTTAATCTAGTTTTAAAAATAGTGTGTGTGTTTAACTTTTCATTCCAGAATGTGTTGTGCTGTGGAAGGTTTTGTTATTTTAACTGCAGTAATAATTTGCAACTGTTATACCTCAGCTGACAAGCCAAGTGTGCTTTTGATTTTGATCCTCTTTTTACTTCATTTCCCTTGATTTAGTTATGATGATGAAGTCGATAAAGTAAACCAGTATCAACGACTAAGTCTAGAAGACCTGGAAAAAATAGAAATAGGTAAATTTTTAACTACTAACCAAGTTATAGAAAGCAGATGCTGTTGTTTCCAAGAGTGGGGTCACATTATTTTAGCAACCAGTATGGCAGCTACTGAAAACCAGAAAGGTATATTCCGAGCAATCTATTTCTTAGGATTTCCTTTCTGTTCCTTAGAGGATAGTGACAGATACAGTTTAATTGTAACTGTATCCTTATTTTCCTTGGGAAGATTAACCCAGGAATCAAGAAAATTTAAATAACTGAGACAGAAAAAGAGGTTTTATAGCCTTGTCAAACCAGTTCATGATAAAATTTTATTTTGTATGCTTTCATTTATATTATGAAGAAAAATGGCCTAAGTACCTAGTTGATGAATATTTGTTGTCCTTTGAAGATGTGGAAGACAGTGAATATTACTTGAAAGACATAACATTATGCATATTCATTTGGGTTTTTAGGTCCTGAACCCACTCTTTTTGGTAAGCCAAAGTTCTCTTGCATGCGACTGCACTACAGATACAAGGAAGCAAGTGGCTATTTCCACACAGTGAGAGCTGTAATGCGCAATCCAGAAGAGGATGGAAAAGGTAAAAAGAGGAAGAGGTGAAAAGAATTCAGTGATAACCTTGTATCTACTCTCATAAGCCCAAATAAAGTTGAGGATAGTTTATAACATAACCAACTGAATGAGAACTAATACATGGAATAGCTTTGGGATATGAAACCTTGAAATAGCAACTCTGTTTCCATCAACGCAGGGAGATTATTTGAATGTATTGTTTAGTTTGGGACAAGGGGATACTCTGTGTGTTTGGCCCTATCAGTGGCCATATAAGTGCCAGGGCTTTTCCACTTCATAATCCTCTCATAGGTAGCAGGCAGGAACTACGCCTGTCTTGTTCATGGCTGTTGCCTTGGCATCTAGTACAGTACTTGGACAAACATGAATTAGAACAAACGTAATTCCAACTGATTGTATTATTTTGCTTTTGCTCATTACTGTTCTATTATGACTTTAGAACACCTTGAGTTAATTGGGGGAGTAGTAAACACAGAAGTTTTCTATAAATTGAAGCTAGTAAATTTGTATTTAGTTATATGACCACAAATTCCATACTATGTTTTATGAGTTAGAACTGCTATTTTTTAAGTATGTTTTTGGAGAAATTGGCAAGCAGTTGTATTTGGATTTCAGATACGCTTCAGTGCATTGCAGAGATGCTGCAGATCACCAAGCAAGCCATGGGATTGGATGTACCTATAATTGAGAAAAAACTTGAGAGGTCAGTATACTACTTCTCCCAAGATTTTCTTGGGATTGTCTCCACAGAATAAAGGCATTATCATCCAGAGTCTTATTTCTTTAAGAGTGTTTACGGGGGGGAAAGGGAGGAGCAGATCACATTATGGTAAGGTGTTGTTAGAGAGGTAAGTAGAAAATTTCTGTAGATCAAAAAATAATACTTTTGTTTAAAATTTATATAAAGAGAATTTTCAGATAATTTCTAGTTACAGAATAGTTGTACAAATAATTGGAGTGTTTCCATATACTCTTCATTCTGCTTTCCTTTGTGTTACATCTTAAATAACTATAGAACATTATCAAAACTAAGAAATACTCACACCTTTAAAATAAAAAAAATTAACCTTGGCACAATGCTATTAAGCAAAGTACAGAACTTACTAGGATTTCACCAGTTTTTCACTAATGTTCTTTTTCCGTTTGAGGAGCCAATTGAGGATCCCACATTACATTTAGTAGTCTTATCTCTGTAGTTTCATCTAATTTGTATTATTTCCTCAATCTTGCCTTGTCTAAACTTTGACGCTTTTGAAGAGTACTGACCAGTTACTTTGTAGAACGTCCCTCAATTTTGGTTTTTCCAACGTTTTTTCATAAACTGAGGTTATGGATTATTGGGAAAAAAAAAAAACAACCACAGAAGTGATGCACAGCTCTGATTTTTGTTGTGGGAAGGGGAGGACATGATGTCCGTATTAATGTTGAGGTTAATCTTGATTACATGTCTAAGAGGGTATCTGCCAGGATTCTCCACTATAAATTTACTGTTTTCCCCTTTATAGTTGCTAAATATTTAGGTAGAGATCTTTTTAAGACTATGCAAATATTGTTTTTGCTTAAACTTGAGTCTACTCATTTCCATAACCACTGGTGGATCTTTAGTAATTATTTCTATGGTGATCTAATGGTGATTTGTCTAATTTTCTTATTCCTTCTACGTTAATTGAAATTTTTCTATAAGGGAGGTTTGAATTAGTAGTGGGATGTTTTAAGATGCTTAATTGGCCGGGATCAGCCCAGCCTGTAATCCCAGCACTTGGGGAGGCTGAAGTGAGTGGATTGCCTGAGCCCGCAGGTTCAAGACCAGCCCGGGCAAATTGGCGACACCTCATCTCTACAATAAATAAAAAATTAGCCAGGCGTGGTAGCGTGCTCCTGTAGTTCCAGCTACTTAGAAGGCTGAGGTGAAAGGATTGCCAGAGCCCAGCAGATTGACACTGGGGTGGTCGTGAGCATGTGTGCCACTGCACTCCAGCCCGGGTGACAGAGTAAGACTCCAACTCAAAAAAAAAAAAAAGAAAGAAAGAAAAAGATGCTACTTCATAATCCTCTCATAGGATTGTAGAAATGTCTCAAAATCTGCAACTCCCTAAGAGGGATTTTTGTCTTTCATTTTTTTGTTTTATTTTGAGTTGGTACTCTCACTCTGTTGCCCAAGCTGGAGTGCAGTGGCATGCTCACGGACACTGCAGCCTCGATCTCTTGGGCTCAAGTGATTCTTTGGCCTCAGTCTTCCAAGTAGCTGGAACCACAGGCATGTGCCACTATGCCCAGCTGATTTTTTAATTTATTGTAGAGACGATGTCTCACCATGTTGCTCAGGCTGGTCTTGAACACTCTGAGTTCAGGTAATCCTCTAGCCTCTGGCCTCCCAAAGCGCTGAGATTACAGGTGTGAGCCACTGCACCTGGCTCTTTTCTTGTTTTTTAGTCCCTGGCTGGCTATATATTTTCGCATGATTTGTTGCTTCAGTAGTATTGTCCTACACAAAAATTGATCATGACCAACTTAATCTTCATGTATAATCTTAAATAACTATATTGCTGAAAATATTTAAACAACATAAAATTCACACAAATTGTTGTTACACAGCCACTATTGCATAGTTATATTAAATGTAAAAATATATACATTTGTTTCCTCACCGCAATTTTTTATTTAGTAGCAAGGCCTCTAAATATAAACTGTTTCATCTAATGTCCTGAGAAAATGATTTGTTCCAGTTTGAGAATAAAAATGGAATCTGATGGACTTAGTAAATTGTACAGTATAAATACTATATGCATTATTGGAGTTTCAAGGTTAATTTTGACTATACTTGGTTTGCCACAGATGATGAGTTTACAGCTCTCATTTAAGATACTATTCCATGGTTGCTGTCATATTTTTCTTGTACACATTTACAACCTATACAGGCTATAACCTTTTACTGCTAAAGATAATATTGTATGCATTTTCCCATGTTACTATAGAATTTATAACTTTCACTTAAATAGCTGCCTGCTGTGATCTGTTTGCAGATGTATTGTGTGGGTTCAGAACATGAACTCTAGTTATCCAGACTTTTTTTGACTCCTGGTTCTGTCACCCTTCAACCTTGGAAAAGATACTTAATATTCCTTTACTTTAATTCTGTTATCTGTAAGATGAGTGAATAAAGTTTATGTTAGAGTTGTACAGACTGGATGAACGATAATGCACTTAGAATACCTGGCACACAGCTTTAGACCCAATTGCTAAAAATTTTGATTGCTAGCTTCTTTTCCTTTTATAAAAAAGTCATAACAGCAGTCTTTGTCATGTATTATTTTTTCATATTTAGGGTAACATCCTTAGAATAGCATCCCCAAATTGGGCATCTGAATTGAATGGTGTGAACATTTCACTTGCTCTTAATAGAGCCAAATTGCCTGCCAGGCTCATTTACCCTTCCACCTCCTAAAAGATTGTTTATCCCCATGAAGACCCAGGTTTTCATTTTCTTGAGTGACATGGCATTTAAGATACATTTAGGCTATCCATTCGGGTTTAATGATATAGTAACACTCACTATCTCCACAAGTACTTCGGTAGCATTTTGCAAGAATCATGATGAAATACGGCTCAGAAAACCCCTCTGAGGGCAAATCCCTACCCTATGGGTGTTTTGCCATCCTTGATATAACTCATTTAACCTCAAGTGATACATTTTTAACTCTTACATAAACTGATGAGAGGGAACATTCAAATTTAAGTACTTTGCAGAGAAAAAAGTATGTTTTGAATGCTGGCTTTTTTAATTTGGAAAAATGCCTATCAAGAGATTATTTTACATTAAAACGTGGATTTTCCTCCTAATGAATATTGATCAGGCTTCATGGCCCACATTCTACTGGAAAGAGAACCATTCTGTCAGCTAGAGGAAGATTGTTCAGGCGTTTTTGTTAGTGGAGAGAATCATTTCAGTAGCTCTTTAACCTAATTTTTTTTTTTAACAATATGCTCACAATCAGTGATCCTACATGACCAACAAGACTACAAATGTACATACTGAGACATTTGTGGCAAACAGCATCCAGGTCGTTATTCTTATTTACAGCTGTCATGAGGGATGCCAAAGGAGAGAAGACACTAAGATTGTGTCTTTTAAAATCAGGAAACATGAGAAACTAAAAAAGATAATATTGCATGCATTTTCCTATGTTACTATAGGATTCCTAATTTTCATTTAAATAGCTGCCTCCTGTGATCTGTTTGCAAATGTGTGGGTTCGGAACGTGAACTCTGGAAAGCTAGACTTTTTTTGACTCCTGGTTCTGTCACTTTTCAACTTTGGAAAAGATAATTAATATTCCTTTAATTTTGTCTGTAAAATGAATTAATAAAATCTGTATCAGAGTTGACATAGAAGTCAGCCTGAATTCAGCCAAACTGGAATGTGTACAGGCACCCTTAGGATGTTCCATATTTTCCATTATAGTCAGCGATTCTTTGCTGGTTTAGATGATGACTTTGCTAGACCTGCACTGCCCAAAGTGGTAGCCACTTATCCACGTGTGGTTGTGAAGCCTTTGGAATGTGACTAGGCTGAATTCAGGTGTGCTGTAATTATGAGCTGTTTCAAAGAATTAGTTCAAAAAAGAGTAAGATCTTTTTTAAAAAAATTTTTTTAATTTTTAATTTTTTTTTTGACTTGGAGTCTCACTCTGTTGCCCAGACTGGAGTGCAGTGGCATGCTCCTGGCCACCACAGCCTCGGCCTGCTGGGCTCCGGCTATCCTTCCGCCTCAGCCTTCTGAGTAGCTGGAACTACAGGCGCGTGCTACCACGCCCGGCTGATTTTTTGATTTGTTGTAGAGATGAGGTCTCGCCCAGCTACCCAGGCGGGTCTCGAACCCGTGGGCTCAGCCAATCCACTCACCTCAGCCTCCCAAAGCATGAGATTACAGGCTGAGCCTCCGAGCCCGGCTGATCTTTTTTTTTTTTTTAAAGCAGGATTTGAGAGTACAGAAAAGCTCCCACAGTAAGAGGAGACCTCAGGGAGTTGCACAGATCTTTTAATATCATGTTTAAGTGGTAATAAAAATATAGGATTAAATAAACTGTGCTGTTGAAATCTCAGCTGGGTGTGGTGGCTCACACCTGTAATCCCAGCACTTTGGGAGGCTGAGGTGGGAGAAGAGGCTAAGGAGTTCAGGACCAACCTGGGCAACATAGCGAGATTCTGTCTCTACAAGAAAAAATAAATAGCCAAGTGTGGTGGCACATACTTGTCCCAGCTACTGGGAAGGTTGAGGAAGGAAGATGGCCTGAGCCCAAGAAGTTGAGGCTGCAGTGAGCTGTGATCGTGTCACTGCACACCAGTCTGGATGATAGAGTGAGACTGACTCAAAAAAAAAAAATCATCAACCAAACAAAAAATCTAGCTTTGTGTGTGGTGGTGCATGACTGTAGTCCCAGCTACTGGGAGGCCAAGGTGGAAGGATTACCTGAGCCCTGGAAGTCAAGGCTGTGGTGAGCTCTGACCGTACCACTGCACTCCAGCCTGGGCAAGAGTGAGACCCTGACTTTGGGCAAGAGTGAGACCCTGACTCAAAAAAAAGAAAAAAAATTTTTTTTTAAAAAATTTCATCTATTTCTTTTTAATGTGGCTGTCAGAAAATTTTAAGTTCCATATATAGCTTACATATTTCTATTGAATAGCATTGTTTTAGTGTCAACTCTGAGGAGTTATCTGAGTTTATTAATTAGCAATGCACCGTTTTCAAGAAATTGGGACCAATTTAAATAAAGCATTTTCATTTATAGTAATAACTGGAACTGGTATACTGGATTCCCTGGGGAATTAACTTTTTTCTGTTCTTATTTGTAGAAAAAGCAGTAAACCTCATGAAGACATCATTGGTATCAGATCTCAAAATCAAGGCTCTTTGGCCCAGGGAAAGAATTTTTTAATGAGCAAATTTTCATCTCTAAATCAAAAAGTGAAGCAAACTAAATCCAATGTAAATATTGGCAACCTACGAAAGCTAGGAAACTTTACAAAACCTGAAATGAAAGTTAACTTTCTAAAACCAAACTTAAAAGTAAACCTTTGGAAATCAGATAGTAGTCTTGAAACCATGGAAAACACAGGCGTGATGGATGATAAGGTTGAGGCAGAGTCTGATGGGGATATGTCTTCAGATAATGACTCATTCCACTCTGATGAATTCCTTACAAATTCCAAGTCTGATGAAGACAGGCAGCTAGCTAATTCTTTAGAGAGCGTAGGACCGATAGATTATGTTCTTCCTAGTTGTGGTATTATCGCTTCGGCGCCTCGAACAGGCAGTCGATCCCAGTCTGTCAGCAGCGGTGACGTTAGCGTTTATGGTCCTTCAGACATTACTCTTGCTCATGGGAGTGGACTTGGAAGAGGCCAGGAGTCTCCTTTGAAGAAAAGTCCTTCTGCTGACAACATACATACGGTGACTGGTTTTGCCAAGCCCATGGATATTTATTGCCACAGATTTGTGCAAGATGCACAAAACAAAATGAGCCCCCTGTCAGAGACCAGGTCTGTGTCTCTGCAGGCCAGTGAAGAAGGAAATCAAGTGACCAATCAAATTTCCAATGAAGAAACCCAATCTGAACCAGTGGAACAGACACTTTCTCGACCATCTCAGTTAGATGTGTCTTTTTCCGCGACAGGCCCACAGTTTTTGTCAGTTGAACCAGTGCAGTCAGTCGTGTCTCAGAAGACCCCCAGCTCTGGTTCCAGCATGCCTGAACTTGAGACAGGGCTTCATGTAACTCCTTCTTCAGAGAGCAGTAGCAGCAGAGCAGTCTCTCCCTTTGCAAAGATTCGAAGTTCCATGGTCCAGGTTGCTAGTATTACCCAAGCTGGATTAACCCATGGGATAAACTTTGCAGTGGCAAAAGTTCAGAAGAGTCCTGCAGAACCTGAAGTGGTCAATGAAGTCCAGCAAAATGAACTTAAAAATATGTTTATACAATGCCAGACACGAATAATTCAGATTTAGTTTTTAGCCACAAAGAATCATTCCATGGCTTTTGTTTAAAAATTCAAAACAAAGTTTTCACATATTAGGGTATTTTAACTTGTACTGTCTGAATCTAGAGATTACAAATTCTAATTATGTTTGGAAAGTTTTAAAAGGATTCTGAATCTGAGATTTCCAAATTTGAGAGTCAGGACTACAGAAATACATCATCCTAGAATGTGTAGACCTGAGTAGCTTACACACTACAGAGCACTAATTAGCTCGCTTGAAATTCATTTAGGAACAGGTCACTTTGGGATATAACCTGAATTTCTTTGGAGTGGGGTGGGTGGGTGGATTATATGAAGTAGATACACAGGGATGGACATGGATACAATTAGGGGATTGGCATTTTTCATAATTTGTTCTGTTTGTCAGTTCATTCCTGTATATTACCTTTACAAAGTAAATTATACATTTAGTTTTTAGTGACTTTAATGTGTTACTAGTATGGAGAAGCATTTTGATTGTAAAAACCTGTTTTAGTTTTAATGGCTTAACCATTCTCATTCTCTATGAGTTAATTGAGGGTTACTGACACTAAAGTTAAGAAATGTATTCTCTATTTGTTCTTAATTTTCCCATATTCTATTTGAACAAGTTGCTAATACCTTGCTGTCTGTAAACCCTAAAATCTAGGAGCATTAGGACTGGTCAGTCATAAAGTAAACCTTATTAATCAGATGTGAGTACAGCACCTATTACATTTCATTTTGCTGTTTCCTGGAATGTCCGGATGTACGTATACTGACTACTGAAAATTCTAGAAGTCAGTCTTCAGGTTTTGACTTTTCCCAGGGGGACATCCTCAAAACCTTGTATAGACTATCCACAACTTGAAAATTTAGTTGAAACACAACTGTGCTAAAATGGGTTCTATGACCATAACCCTGATCACATAGAACCAAGACTTCCTCTGTAACATCTGAAAGGTGCAATGCGTATTCTGACAAGCACTGGTCTATCTGGTTATCTTTAGAGCCTTACTCTGTTCAAGTGATTCTCAGCTGAACATTATGTCTGTTGTAACTTTGATAAGCATTCTACTTTTGTTATTTATTAGTGGTATTTTTTTTGAAGTGTTAAATCTTGTGACTATTAAAGTACCATTGTAATTTGAAGTGACAATGTGTGTGAGAGTTCCTTGCGTAACAGATTAAAGAATTCACAAACAGGGTAAATTTGTTAACTTAATGCATGGCTGTTCCAAATATTTTACTCATATGAAGTGTTCTCGTGATTTTAAATTTGATGAAATGGGTCACAAACTATACTCTAAAATCCAAACATTCAAAACCGAATGCTTTATCCTACTACCAGCTTTTCCTCTGGGTCCTGAAAATATTGTGTTCCCACCATGAGAGAAAACATAGGCCACGGGTAGGTGATACAATACGCATGTTTAAGCTCTGCAGACATTAGAAATTCCAAATAGGATATACAGATGTCTGTTCATTCATACAGGATTAACACTGTATGTTAAATCAGAACAATGTCTTGGTCGTCCACATACCTCATCAAAGGAGAAAAGGGTTTCTGAAGCCGAGTTGCACTGTGCTGCCTCGGTGGGTCTTGAGCAAGAGGACACCTCTTGCATCACCTCCCCTGCTTCAGTTTAGCTCTGTGATGTCTTCCACCAAGAGGACAGGGGTCTTTTTCCACACAGAAGACCACATGGGATACTCATGAAAAATAGCCCAAGGTACCGGTAATTTGGGAAGTTTTATTTATTGGAAAGAGTTCTTTCAAGGGAACTTTTCTACAAGACCAAGCAAATTATGTATTCTCTTTGGTAAATTACAATTTACGTTGGCACAATAAACGCATGGCAACTAATCTACTTTGTCCTAGGACAATTATAACGAATTTTATTCTCAGAAATCCACTTGAGCCTTTGTTTTGTTTCTAAAAGTCTTAAGGAAGGTCTATTCTACTAGTTATAAAAATGAAAACCAGTTAGAATTCTAATATAAATATTATTTACATTAGTTTATAAAAATAGATTCGAGTGTAGGAAAAGTTAATGTTGAACAACTAGTAACTTTTACTTCAGTTCATTAGGCATAATGAATTCCTTGATTTTTAAGGCTGACCCTGTTTCCCTTGTTAACAATGTCAATTTAGGCCTTACAGGAAAACATTTAAGGGGTTATTTAACTGATCTTGTTTCCAACTAGGTAAGTTACTTCCAAAAGAAACTGATCTTTATATATACCACTGATAGCTTTAAAAAGTAATGTTCTAACCTTTCTGAAGATTCTTGTTGCCAGGTATGCTACTATAGTATATTAATTGGCTCTCTGATATTTTTGTTCCTTTAAAAATTTCTGTTAAAACTAGTTGGTCTGGGGGAAGTGGACCTGTAGTAGTATTAGGCCCATTACTGGAGTAGCAGATACTGTTAGCTGATCTAACATGTGGAACTAACTGATGAACTCATAAAAAGCCAAAAATCCAAAACAATTATCAAAGCAACTAAATGACACATTTATTAAGAAAATCTTTCTAAAGAGGGCATTTTTTCAAAGTTTACTATTTTGCTTTTTTCACATGTGGGCAGTACTTTGTAGGGGAGCATCCTCTTAGTGTGGTTTCCAAACGCGCTGGGATGTAATGAGAAAGAAGACAATGTTGTAGGGTTCGCTCCCAAAAAAGCTACATTTATTCCATTTAAAGGACTCTCTCTTATTCCAAGATTGTCCCTTTTATGGAAAAAAAATGGTAACAATACACAGTGATTTATTTCAGGCTACTTGGCAAAATAACTTGGCAACTCTAGTCCCCCAGTTCTTGGAAATACTACTACTGGTCCATGATTCAATTCTGGGAGAGCCGGTGCTGTGGAAAAGGCTGGTTTTGTAGCCTGTTAGCAAACACTACGTGGGAAAAGGTTTCTGTGGCCAAATGTCTAGGAAATGATGGTCAGAACTTCACAGTCATGTGACTCAATGGCAGGTAAGCCCCGTTCCCCAAACTCGGGACTGCTGAACACACTCAGCCCCACCTCAACTGGAAAGTCTTAGAAATCTTAAGAGTACAGTTCCTCTAGCTTTGAAATCGCAACAGTTTTCTTCACCTGAAGTTAGCATCAGCATTTCAACAGAGTCGGCCTATGACTTATCTGAAGCTAAGGAAGTGGTGTAATTGGCAACATTATCAATATTAAACTTTTAATATCAAAGACATCTTTTACATCATTACTAATTTATATAATTATAAAACAAACTTCAAAAGCTTCAAAAGTCAGTAAGGTAAAAGCCCTTACTGATTATCATATAAACTTCAGATGTTACCAGGCTTGATTTCAGGAAAAGTCATTGGCTTGTGATACAAATTATCTATAAAACCATGTGGTATAAATGATACTTGAATTTACAATGATGTGGCTAGAATTTGCCCATTCCTCTTCATAAGTAACAGATGTTTAAAGTTCATTTCCATTCACACATTTTTGCTGTTGAAGCCTGGTTCTTCTTAAGGACTCGAGCTGCTTTGCTCTTAGCCATCGTTCTCTGGACAGCGTTGTCTGACCAGCACTGAGAGACAGACACCTGGTTTGAAATACAGAAATAAATCTAAGTCTAGAGCTAGGGCAGTAAGTTTTAATTTTTAAGACCTAGGAATACTTCTAAAAGCACAGTCCATGTTAAAAGAGAAGACTCTCTGGTAGCTACCTGCAAGTCAAAGCCAAGTTAGACTTCTTCAAAGAAGCCTTTGAAGAGTAAGAATTGGAGGGTGGCTCACTCCTTGAAGCTTAGAGAACAAGCAGCATGCCTGTTCCACTGAAGAGATACTAGCCAAATGCAATTCCCCTCAATGAGTTCTTTCAACACAGCGTTTTTAAGAGGAAAAGTTCATTTCTGGTTTTGGAAGTCTGCTGCAGTTATTGCTGAATAAATCAGGAAACACATAAGCACTTACTGAAAAGGCAATTACAGACATGTACTACTTACCGAGCTACCACAAGCAGCTGGTGGAGATCATCAGCAGTGATGCTGTGAGGGTCATTTTTACGCATTTCCACAAAGTCTTCTTCAACTGCCTTTATCAAAAGAGTAAATGTACTTTAAAACGATTTCTTGGTACATAGTTTTAAGAGGAAATGACATTTGCATTTTTGTAAGGAAGAGGAAAGTAACATGGTTCAATCACTGATGTCAAAATTAGGATGTCATCAGTTCTGCCTCTTAGATAAAGGAGATAATATAGGTGAAAAGACTGAGAACCAAAACCTTATACACATAAACAATGCTACTGACGAAAATAAACAAAATCAAACTCAAAGATTTACTTAAGGTCAAGCAAACATATAAATAAGCAACTGGCATAACGAATATAATGCTTCTCAACAAAAGAAAAAGTGATGATTAGTGAAAATGGCAGAGTTAAGACCTTCACAAATTGTCCCCACCATTAAGGCAATAAGAATACTAATCAAAATCAGCCTTTCTAAAACTCTGGAAATAAACCACCCAAGTGAAGCAATCTGGACAGCATTTATGCAAGAAAACCAAGTGACTCTTGGTAAGAATGTTGAGCTTTGTGACATTTTATTTTATTTTATTTTTTTTGAGTTGGAGTCTCACTCTGTCGCCCAGACTGGAATGCAGTGGCCAGGCCTCGACCTGCTGGGCTCCGGTGATCCTTCCACAGCCTTCCAAGTAGCTGGAACTACAGGCGTGCGCTACCACGCCTGGCTAATTTTTTTTTTTTAATTTATTGTAGAGATGAGGTCTCACCAAGTTGCCCAGGTGGGTCTCGAACCCGAGGGCTCAGGCAATCCACTCACCTCAGCCTCCCAAAGCGTGGGATTACAGGCTGAGCCACCGAGCCCAGCTTGTGACATTTGAACTTGTTCTACTCCCATATTTTACCCTCTTCCCCTCCGGGTGATGGCCTTGAAAACCAACAGCCTGGAAACCACCAGAGAGGGCAGAAAAGGGCTTGAGCTCCTTCAAAGTACCATTCCCAGAGAACTGTCATCGTCTGACCTGTCAGTTCCCTGGAAGAACCCATTGGCAAGGTTTAACCTGACTCATGGCTGCCCAGTGTGAACAGGCTCTCTCCTCAAGGCATTTGTCAGAAATAATCAGAAGAAATTATTGATCAATCTGGATGCCTACGACACTGGGTAACAGCTGTGGCAAACAAGGGGCTAACCAAAACCCTTGAACGGAAAAGCAGATTGGTGAATGAGATATCCACAGGAGTTTTGAAAACCTCACAGACATGTCTGAATTCCCAGGAATTTAGAAAGCCAGACACATGCTCCCACTTAAACTTAAACTCTCACTTCTGCATCACCTTGAGGCTGTGTGCAAGCAGGATGTGAAGGCTAAGGCAGGACTGTGAACTGCATGGTTGAGTGTAGAAGGCTTGCCACAACTTTTGTACTTATATACCCTTAGCCTGGGAGACTTACTCCTTCCAGATGTTGAAGGAAATTTCTGCCCAATCACTAGCCACAAAGCTAACAGCAGAGACTTCAGTGCCCACAGACAGAACAGACTTTATAGAATAGTTTTTAAAAAGTCACTAAACAACCAGCCAACATTAACAACATATCCTAGGGAGGTTTAATTTCCAGAGTCTGACTTCCAGAGTAGAGCTGCCAAATTATACGACTTAAAACGTCCAGTTATCAACAACCAAAAATTAGACATATGAATCAACAAGACATAGCCCATACTCTGGGAAGAAAGGGGTCAAGAGAAACTACCCATGAGGAAACCCAAGCATTAGACTTTCTAGATAAAGACTTTCAACTGGCTGTTTTAAGTACATGCAAAGAACTAAAGGAAGGCCAAGCGCAGTGGCTCATGCCTGGAATCCCAGCGCTTTAGGAGGCAGAGGTGAGAGGCTGCCTGAGCCCAGGGGCTCGAGACCAGACTGGACAATTTGGAGAGACCTTGTCTACAATTAAAAAAAAAATCATCTGGGCGTGGTAGCACGTGCCTGTGGTTCCACCTACTTGAAAGCCCAGGAGGTCAGGACTGTGGTGGCCATGAGCAAGCCACTGCACTACAGCCTGGGCAAGAGTGAGACTCCAACTCAAAAAAAAAATTTAAATAAATAAATAAAAGACAACTGCATAAAGCAGTGATCATAAATGTGTTGACGGGTGTACAGTGTATAAAGATGCAATTTGTATGACAACAGCAGTTCAAAGGAGGGAGGTAGGAATGGAATTATAAAGGAGCAAAATCTTTTTATATTGTTATAATTAAACTGGCAGAAATCCTTAATAAAATGTTATACTTAGGATGTTAATTTTATCCCCCAGGGCAACCATTAAGAAAATAACCTAGAAAAACATTGTATGAGAAATTTCAAGGAAATTCAAAAGAGACACTGGAAAATCTATTTCAAACAACAAAAAAACCCATACAATAACAGAGTAACAGAGGAACAAAAATATATAACATACAAAAAAGAAAAAAAGCAAAATGGCAGTATCAGCAATTATAGTAAATATAAGTTGGTTAAATCCTGCAGTTCAACACAGGAGACTCCTTGATTTTAACCTGAACACACCTTGGTTATTTCATCAGATATGCTATAATCCAGGAATCTCAAAAGGGTTAGATAAATGCGGAATTTGTTCAGCACAGACGGCAACACTGCTGAGAGAAGGCTGTTCATGTACTCCTCCATGTTTGGTGGGATTAGCTGGGGTTGCAAGTGAATCTGACAGTCTGCCTGAAAAGAGAAGTAGTACACAATATTTTCTAAGTTCTTAAATTAATTCACATTAGGAAGATTCATCATCTTTATCAGCCCCTAAGGGCATGAGAAAACACCACTTATCTGGGAGAAAGGAATCAATTTTCAATATTAATTTACAAAGTCTATGATTACTTCAGCAATCATAAGAATTAGTCTTTTCTTGGTTACTTATGTTTCCTCAAAAGTAGCAATAAGTATATAATAAGGTATCCAACCTATAAACAAGTTAACTAAAAATGTTTATCACACCTTCCTACAGAAAGCTTACCAATGAGCCATTTCATTCTTAGTTAAAGGCTGTTTCTCGGCATTCACAGATGAACACTATTATACAGAGAAACTATACACCTTTTAACAATTGGGAGTATTTCTCACCTCAAAACTAAAAGCTCTCTTTATCAGCCGCTCTGATGATGCAGAGCACTTAACCATTACAGATAAAAATAACTATCTAGTGACTAGAGACATTTTATTTTTTATAAAATATTTATTCATAAATATATATATTTATAGAGTCGGAGGTCTCACTATGTTGCCCAGATTGGTCTCAAACTGCTGGCCTTAAGTAATCCCTCTGTTCTAGCCTTCAGAATCTCTAGGATTATAGGCATAAGCCATGGTGCCTGGCTAGGGACATTATAAAAGTAACTCTAAGACTGAGTGTGGCTGGCCAGGCACAGCGGCTCCTGCCTGTAATTCCAGCACTTTGGGAGGCAGAGATGAGAGGACTGCCTGAGCCCAGGGGTTTGAGACCAGTCTAGGCAACCTGGCGAGACCTCATCTCTACAATAAATCAAAAAATTTGTTGAGCGTGGTGGTGCATGCCTGTGTTTCTAGCTACTTGGAAGGCTGAGGTAGAAGGATCATCAGAGCCCAGGAGGTCATGGCTGCAGTGAGCCAAGACTGTGCCACTGCATTCCAGCCTGGGCAACAGAGTGAGACTCTGACTCCAAAAAAAAGAAAAGTAACTCTAGTCCAAGTGCAGTGAGTGGTTCATGTCTGTAATCCCAGCATGTTGGAAGGCCGAGGGGGGAGGATCATTTGAGCCCAGAAGTTTGAGACAGGCTTGGGCAACACAGCAAGACACATCTCTACAAAAAATAAAATAAAATAACCAGACGTGTTGGTGGTCCATGCCTACATTCCCAGCTACTTGAGAGGCTGAAGCAGGAGGATCGCTTGAGCTCAGGAGTTCGAGGTTACAGTGAGCTATGATTGTGCCGCTGCACTCCCAGCCTGCGCAATAAGCAAAACCCTGTCTCAATAATAATAATTAAGATTATTATTCAATTAAAAAATAAAAGGAACTCTAAAATATTTCTCACATAAGATTGGCAAAAAACAATGGGTCAATGGCAGCATGAACAGAAATCTGGAAGTTAATCAATTTGCAGACAGCTTCTACTTTCTATGCTTTATGTGAGTTTTTGCTGCCAACAGCTTTGCCTGACTTGTGATTTACTGATATTCGGTTCTTGCTAAGATGTCAGTTGTCATCCCATGGCAGTACAAAATAATTAATACCCTTAATAATCAGCAGTCACAATTTCTTAAAACCAATGTAACTTATGAATAAGCAGCACCAGGAAACAGTAAAAATGTCCAGTGTCAACCTCCCTCCGTTTAAAAGTCACTCATCATACCGGGAGGAGTGACCTCCCCTCCGAAGTAATAAAAACATTAATATTGCAGGGAAATTCCATCTGGTGGTAACTGAAGTCATAATCCACCTTCTGCCAAGTTATCAGGTTGCTCAGGGCAGTCACATTATGAACTCCTACAAAAGCAAGCAAATCATTTTCAGTCATTTGATGTCAATCACCTAAACAAAACAGTTTTGCTGACACTGACTACAAGACATGAGGTTTCTACAGTTTAAAAAAGGATGTGAGATACTGTCCAGTGTACTAAGCTAAACGTTCATTAGGTAACAGGCTTCACAAACAGTATTAGTCAAGCTAGAAGTTTCTGGGGCCAAAACTCCTCACAGTCTAACATCTAGCATCTTTTATGCAACCAGACATAAAGTTTCCAATAAGTATGATGACTTTCTAGGTGGTGTGTGTTTATAGGGCTAAAATAATACAAAGAAGTTAGTGAACAGTTGGTAAATTTTACTGGTTTTATACTCATCTTTGTCTCAAATGTGCCCAGTGTACACATTATTTTTTCTTCTACTTCTACCTCTTAAACTTATCACTATCACAGTGCCCCCTAATTTCTCTTCATTTGAGCACAGACAAAATAATCTGCTTTCTTGTAATTTTATAACGGTTTACATAATTGAGGGCAGTTCAAACTGTCTGATCTATTAAAATTTTTGTTTTTAGAAATTCTTTGAAAAATGTTTTAAAATGTTACAATGATGACTGGGTACAGTGGCTCATGCCTGTAATCCCAGCACTTTGGGAGGTGGAAGGACTGCTTAAGCCCAAGAGTTTGAGACCAGCATGGGCAACATAGGGAGACCATGTCTTTACAAAAACTCAAAAAATTAGCATCGTGATGTGTGCCTGTAGTTCCAGCTACTTGGGAGGTTGAAGATCACCTGAGCCCAGGAGGTGGAGGCTGCGGTGAGCCATGATCATGCCACTGCACTCCAGCCTGGGTAAGAGAGTGAGACTCTGACTCAAAAAAAAAAAAAAAAAAAATTCACAATGAGAGGTAAAAAAAAAAAAAAGTTTTATTAGATCTTTTCTACATTATCTTTTGAGGTAATAGATTATACTAAAGTCAAAGCCTCCTCCCATTTCTGTTTTTAGTTTGTTCTACCGTACTATTTTCAAAATATTATGATAAAACATGGTTGATATTTAAAATATATGCTTTAATCAAATTCATATGCCAAGCCTTTATACCACATATTTGTTAAATGTGAATTTGTGTTTGTTCACAGATATCCTTCCTAGACAATTATGATTAGACCTGGTGTCATCAGAAGGATGTTAGAAGTAGAAGAGAAACATCTGTGCACATACCTGGAGTATCCAGCTGCCCTTGCTCCAGAAGCGTCTCATCAATTACAAGAGAAGTATTGTTGGGCAACTGGAGGAGTCCACTGACTAAGCGGTTGGCTGTGTAGTCTTTGTGGGGAATGAATTTCAAACAGTTCATGTTCTCTATGGTCATCTGTAGACGAAAAGACTGCAAAGAGAAGTTTTAAATGAAGAATGAATGTCTCCTTGTTTTAAAAAAATATGTGTTTATTGTTAAACATTGTGTTTTATATAGAAAAAATGACTGTGTACATTTCTAAGGGAACAGTGATGTGGTTTCTTGAACTCTTAGAAGCAAAAATAGTATCTATATCCTACATTTGAATTTCATTCATTCTATGAGCTGCTTTATTATCAAACGTCTTTATTTAATATACTTGAGGAATAATTTTTATTTTAACAATGAAGCAAATGGTAGATAATTGACATACAAATATCAAATATCCAAAAGCTTAACTTCTTTAAAACACAAGCTAGAAAAATAAAATATGTATTTTATTCATCAAGACAGGAAGAGAAAAGCTGAGTTTAATTTTCCTCTATGTTCTTTGATTAAAATTCCATTCATTTGCCATAGACTTTCTGAACAAATTTTACAGAGAAAAATCAGGGAGCAGAACACACTGAGCTCTCATGACATGCCCCCTAGGCCGCACACACCTCCACATTCAGTCTCACAGAATAAGCATCCCCTAAACCCAAACGCTCCCTCCCTCTCCAGCTCCTAAAGCCCACTGCTCTCAATACCCTCTTCACTCTGCTTCATACTCCAATCCACTCTTCTACCAGGCTAGCCTAAAAAGGGTGTGTGTGTGTGTGTGTTTGTGAGTGATTGGGAGAGAGATTGTCGAGGAAGTAAGACATAGTGTCAAAATTTAGAGAATGGCTAAGTGATTCTGAGAAAATGAGGGAGCAGAGGGGGAAACCACATTATAGATACAAATAAACAGTTCCTAAAGAGGCAGGGCCTGCCAAAAGCAGAAATAGCCACGAGCAGGGTCTAGCCTCAGCTCTGCCACATAAAGCACAGGCAGGTCACTCATACGTAACCTGCTATGAAAACTAAACAAGATATCAGAGAGGCAAGCGTGTTTCAAAAAGGTTCACAGTACTTGCTAGATGTAAGCTTGCTAGATGTAAACACTAGAGTAATATAAAGGAATGAGATGTGGTAAAAAAGAAAACATAAACCCACTGTAAAATGATGGAGAATAAAAAGGAAATATCTTATCATGCTATCACCTTCAGTATGTTCCTCAGATAACCCTTTCACACTTAAAACATGCTGTGGCTTCAGCGACTTTGCATGTTTCCCCCTGCACAGGACAGACACTTTGCAGTAGCCATCTGACTTGCTCCTGCACTTCCATCAAGTATCTCCTCTAAACCATCCTGTCAGCAAGTCCTTCCCTGGCCCCTCCACACACACAGGCAAGTGCACCCTGGCCCACTGTCAGCACACCCTATCCTTCTCCTGGGACTTCACTGTTCTTCAGGGCACTTAAATAATATACCATGTATTAATTTATTTGTTGGCCTTCCACTACAAAAATTTGACCTCTGTGAGGGCAAAGGATCAGTAATTCTCAAATGTGGGACAAGGAACCCCCAAGGAATTGCTAAAACCCTTCTATGGAGTCAATTAGGTCAAAATCATGCATGGGTAAAAGACCTTTTCAATGTGCAAGATAGACTAATGAATTTTACTGCAGCAGAGTATGAAAAGTTCACAGATAAGATTTCAGATTCCACACCTCAACTATCTTGAAGAAAATGCCATGTGGACAGTTTTGGTCTATTATTGAAGAATATCTAGTTATCTGAAAAGGCTACTAAAACAGTCTTTTTGCCAACTACTTTTCCATCTGTGTGAGGCCAATTTTCCTTCATATACTTCTTTCAAAACATATTACGGCTGGGTGCAGAGGCTCACACCTGTCACCCCAGCACTCTGGGAAGCTGAGGTGGGAAAATTGCTTGAGTCCAGGAGTTTGAGACCAGCCTAGGCAACATAGTGATACCTCACTTCTATGGAAAAATAAAAATAAAAAAATTAGCTGGTTGCAGTGGCACGCACCTCTAGTCCCAGCTACTCAGGAGACCGAGGTGGAAGGACTGCCTAAGCCCAGAAGGTAGAGGCAGAAGCAGATATGAGAATCCAGTGGTCTCCTACTAATCAGACATTACATTAAGGAGATTTACAAAAATGCAAAACAATGTCACTTTAATCACTAATTATTTCTGGTTAGGAAAAAGTTTCTCTAAAAATATTTATGTTTACATGTAATCAATTTATTTTTAATGAACTAATATTTTCATATAGTTGTTTTACTTTCTAATGTGATTAATTAATAATGACTATAACCCACATTAAAAAAAAGAAACTCTCATTATTCTCAACAAGTCCTCAATACTTTCCTCAGAGTGTTAGTAAGTATAAGGAGAGTAAGAATTGCTGGTCTGTTCTAGTCTATCGCTGCTTCTTGAGGGCCTGGATGGGTAATAGAACTTAGACATAATCAGTACATTTGGTTCAATGAATGATCTAGTGCAACCTCTTAAATTTCCAAAGAGGTAACTGTATTTTTGGTCACGCAACTAACTAATCAGAATCAACTCCTCTGCTCCCAAGATCTTACCACCACACAAATACTGCATTCCAGTAGTACGTAGTAATATGTATGTAGTATGCCCTGGAAAATAAAGTTAGCTTAACTTTCCAACAGGAATTAAAATTGGGGCAACGGAGATAAAGATCTTTATTGCCTCAGCTAAAGAATTATAGTCCTATACATTTAGTTTATTTAGCTTTAAGATTTTAATGCACAGAAAGGATACCAAATTGCACGAGCAAATTGACATCAAGAGAGAGTATCATTTTAAGGGAGTTACTGCAAAAGTGCTGATACACTTAACAGAAATTTGTGTTAAGGCAATAAAAAAGTGACAGGCTTTGGGAAAAATATATTTTAAATTATATAACTTGGTAGGCCTGTTTCCCCTTAAATGGGAATCTATTAAAATCTCAAAGTTAAATATTTGAGCTGAATGAAAGACAATTAGACAGATTTGTTAAGTGTGCTTAGTTTTATAAAATACATATATATTGATTTTACCGCTGGAACGAGATGTTGAATAATTCGATATAAGTGTTCTGTAAAAGTACTGCTCCGTGGGCAACCACTCAGGTTAACTGTAAATTTTCCTAGTGGAAGAACATCTCTTCTTGTATATCTAGAAAAAAAAGAAATCAATCAGTAAGAAGCTGAAGTAATTTCCCGATTTCTACTGATAAGCAAATAAAGAACAGAAAAATTAGCCCAATATTCTCACTAAAAATAAAGCAGAGTACCCTGACCAGTTATTTTATTTATTAGGGTAACAACAATAAAAATAATAGCCAATACTTACATAAGTGCTAATCAAGTGCCAAAGACTGTTGAGTACGGCAATGGTTTCTCATTTATCCACAAACATGTTGAGGTACGTGCTATACTATTATCTTCATTTTACAGATGAGAAATCTAGCGCATAGAGATTTTAAGTAACATGTTCCCCTAGCCAAGAAGCTAAGATTTGAACCCAGGTGGTTTGGTTCCAGAGACTGTGCTCTCACTCAACTATTATGTGCTACTCTCTCAGATCCCATCTGAGAAAGATAAGATTTATAGCACAAAGATGTTTATTGCAGTGTTATTGATAATGCAGGAAAGCCTAACATTTAGATAAATGGTTACTGTGTGGTACAACTGTATAATGAAACACTGCATAGCCATTACAAAGTACATGAAGAATTATAATGAGAAAATGTTTAGTGCATATTAAATGCTAAAAACAAGATACGGACTTGTGCTTAGAGTATAACTAAGATCTACGTATGTATACATATGTAAATTTTTAAAACTGCACCAGAATGTTAACTGAGATGATCTCTAAGTGGTGAAATTACAGTTGATTTCTATTTTCTTCTTTATGTTCTTGAAACTTGTCAAAGGAGCACATTAGTTTTGAAATTAGAAAAAAAAGAAATCCAGTGCAATGAAAGGATGAGGTGCTAGTGTCATTTTACAAGTTAAGTGTGCACATGATGTACTTTGTTGACTGTTTTTAGAAGTAGTACCTTGGGATGTATAGACAGCATTTAGAATGCAAAAAGAATAAAATAGCTCATTTTACTTATAAGCCAAGCCTTCTAACTGATTTTGGCTCTAAAATTTAAGGGGACATAATCAAAATGCTAAATGTGAAACTGTGAGAAAAGGTGAAAAAAGGAATTTGTTTGTGATTTCATATAACATTTGTTACAGTGAACAAATATAAACCACTTGATGAAGCCTGATAAGCTAAAACACAAAAATTATATCAGAAATCTTCCTACTCTTTTCCCCTTTCCACACACACCAAATTCCCTTAACTCCTGTCAGGAAGACAGAACTTACACTGTAGAGATGAGATGTAATATAAGGTATTCAGCAGCCAAACTATCCCCCAAAAGGGCATGAGTGAGGAACCCAAGCAGCTCTGCTCTGACCGGAGACAATTCAGACATGAAACTTGAGACAACTGGAAGAACAAGGGAGACCAGGTTACAGAGCAGATCCTTGCAAGTTTGTAAGGGTGAACAATAACTACGTGAGCAAAGCACCACAACTCAGTAGACAACTAGTACAGACTTAAGATACTGGTCAGTACCTGATGCAAATCTTAAAAATATGACTTTTAGCCTCATTTCAATAGAGAATTAACCTAAGAGGAAAATGGGGCAAAGAAACAAGAAACAGAGATCACTGAAAAAAGCTTATTCTGACAAATAAGGACCTGACTCGAAATTCCACTATGAGCACGTTACAGGCAGCTCCAGACACACACTGAGGATAAAAATCCCCAGTTCACGAGGCTTTAACACTTAAACTTACAGGTTTTGCTCTCTTCTTTGTTAAGGCAGGCAGGCAATAATGGGTTGATGTGCTGCAACTTCTGGACTAAAATCACATGAATTCTCGGCACTAATGAAGCAGGAGGACTGTGTACTCTCTGCTCTTCGGTTGTGTCTGCACACTCCATTGGATCTAGCAGTGCTGAGGCATCCCTGTGGAGAGACAATAAAGCTTCAATTTAGAGATACATAAATTGCAAAGAAGTAAAAACAATATGTATCTCTGAAGACAAAATTAGAATACTTCCACCTGTACATCTCCTTAAAGAACAGAAAGTGGCTTCTCACTCTAAAATGTTACATCGAGCCGGGCTCAGTGGCTCAGCCTGTAATCCCACGCCTTTGGGAGGCTGAGGTGAGTGGATTGCCTGAGCCCGCGAGTTCGAGACCCGCCTGGGCAGCAATAACTCATCTCTACAATAAATTAAAAAATCAGCTGGGCGTGGTAGCACATGCCTGTAATTCCAGTTACTCGGAAGGCTGAGGCGGAAGGATCGCCGGAGCCCAGCAGGTCGAGGCTGCGGTGGCCGGGAGCGGTCACTGCACTCCAGTCTGGGCAACAGAGTGAGACTCCAACTCAAAAAAAAAAAAATTAAATAAAAAAAAAATAAATAAAATGTTACATCATACAGATTTCAGGCTAGTTAGGTCATATTGTAATATAATGTATTTATTCTGTTCTTTATGAACAGTAAGCCAGGCATGGTTGTTCACACTTGTAATCCCAGCACTTTGGGAGGCCGAGGTGGGAGGAACACCTGAGGCCAGGAGTTCAAGACCAGCCTGGGCAACAGAGCCAGACCCCGTCTATACAAAAAATTTTAAAAATTAGCTAGGAATGTTGATGCATGCCTATAGTCCTAGCTACTCAGGAGGCTGAGGTGGGAGGATAGCTGGTGCCCAAGAGTTAGACGTTATAGAGAACATGCCTCAAACAAACAAAAAAACCAGTAATATTTTTTATTCAGTATGCTATCACTGCAATAAATAAGATATAGACTGTCACTCATTAGGTTATTTCAAAACTCACTCGTTCTTGAACTATCAGCTGGGACACCAAATACTTCACAGCACATCTCAAAAATGGGTTTTTTTTCAAATGTCATTTCGTATCTATTACTCAGTAAGTGGAGAGTTCATTCACCTCCATCTTGCTAATTGTTTTTCCTAAGTTTTATTCTTATCTGATAACACCTTTGAATAGTGAATGAGCAAGGAATGAAAATAAAGTGTAAATTTTTTAGATTTGCTAAATAAATTAGCAGATGACAGATTTATTGTGAGATGACGGAAACGGATGACTAAAATGTTTTCTAGATCTTCAGACTTTATAGATTCTATGGATACCAGAGTAATAAATTCATACTCCTAAATTCCAGTAAGACAAGAATTATAACAACTTTTTCCACTATCATATACACTACACGATAGACAATGTTCAATGTTTTGTACCCACAAATTCACTAAAACCTCACAACCACCTTTATTTACAATGAAGAAACCAAGCCCAAGGTCACAAGTCTAATAAGTCACCAAATCAGGATTCCAAGCCTGGTGTCTGCTTTTAACCTCTACACTAACCTGCCTCAATAAGGAAGTGACTAGGGCAGCAAATTATCATAACCAGAAACTGCCTACTTTATATACTATTATTAACACATTGTTACATAATTTTATTTAAAATAGTATAAAATTTTTGTTTTGTATTATATTTTAGTGTAAACACTGTTCAATTCTTCCTACACAGAAACCAAGGTGAATATCCAATATTTAACAAGAGGACTCTAATGTAGAGGAGGAACATCAATCTCTTCCTTTGGTGACCTCAAAACAAAACCAAAACGAATGGGGAACATCTGGATTTCCAAGGTATCCTGTTTAGTGAAAAAAATTTAAAAGTGTAAAAAAGTATATATACTATGCCATCTTTTATAAAAGAAAAAAGTAGAAATAAAATATCTACTTATTTATCTACTCATTTTTGCAAACAATAACTATAGGAAGGAGAAATCAGAAACTGAGAAAGGTTCCCTGAAGAGGCTAGGTGGACAGAGGTAGGAATGAGGACAGCAGTGAATGACCCCTGAGTAGTTTTTTGTACAGTTTTGATTTGTCAACAATGTTTATGTTTTCTATACTTAAAAAAAATCAAAACAATAAGGAAGAAGGAAAAAAACTCTGAATGAAACAAAATCAGAAATAAACCAACCTACATAAAATAAATAATAGAATCACAATGAAAGGGGAGAAATGCTGCCTGAATAACTGGAACACAGTACTCTGACCATCTAGCCTCATTCTAAAATGAAAATGAAAGGGAAATAAACATTGAACTCTAGTTACCAGGTCTGTGTTTTATAATGGCATGGGTTACCAACTATGAAATTTCTTCTGTGTAATGCAGAAATGAGTAAATGATAATAAGACTGTGGATAATGGGAGTCAAGTTTCTGTTAGAAAAGGGAGTTACAAATATGGAAGGGAGAACAACTAGAATGAAACTTGTGAAGATGAACTAGAATCAGAAATATAGTATAAACTCATCGTTTTTCATAGACAATGTAAAAAGACAGGTATATGTGAGACTATATGTATGCATGTAAATACGTATAAATATACATGTATATATAGGGGGTATGCCTCTTAGATCCATCTGCTAAGATTCTAGAAGCAAATCTAACCCAGTACCAATGAGCACGCTAGCACTCAGATCTTAATTTTTTTAATTGTAATTTTTTTAAGACTACCAAAGGGAAGCAGCGGGAGTAGAGGAGGAACAAATAAATCTGTAACTGGATGTGACCAATTAGTTGTAAATAATACTACACTCTGATCAGTCGGGATTTTCATTTTTAGATACAATTCCTTACCAAAAGAAACTGGTGCTCCTTGAAAAAAATGGCTGATACATAAGCTAGAACATGGGAAGTATAAGATAAGGCTGGAACAGCGTAATGTGGCAGAAAATAAATGCTAAAAAATGATAATGTCATCTCAAAAAAGGAACCCAGAGGTACCTAAGGTACTTAAAGTGGCTCCTTCTGGACAAATCTGGAAAAATTTGTCTCAAAATAAATAATATTAGCACTGAATAAAATAAGACTCTATCAGTCCATACTGATAGAAATAAATTACTTGAATAAATAGAAATCTCTTATATTAGAATTTCAATAAATAAATGTAGACAGGATGATGAGTTAGTGAATTGCCAATATAGTAATAATTGATTCAAGCAAGAATAACGAATGGGTGTTAAAATACGTCAGTGAAAGTTTAATGAGAAGCTGGGTAGTTACATAACCTCCAAGTATCTTCCTTCAAATTAATTGTCAATTACAAAGTGAAGAACAGTAACTCTATAGAAGAGACACCTGGTATGCACTACCTTAACCAGGTGATCAAAATTAACATCACTGCTAAGGGGATAAACTGACATCACATGCCTCCTGCTATAAACTTCTGAGGATACATCATTTCTGTGGTAATCCTGCCAGAAATCTATAACCTCAATCTAATTACAAAGAAACATTAGACACTGATGACACTGAGAGACAGTCTACAAAGTAACTGGTTTATACTCTTCAAGAAAAGTGTCAAGGCTCTCTGCTCTCTACTATGTAAGAAGATGGTCATCTGCAACCTACAAAATGTCTCTCACTAGACATCAGATCTGCTTGATCTTGGACTTCCTAGCCTCTAAAACCGTGAAGCATAAATTCCTGTTGTTTAAGCCAAAAAAAAGAAAGTGTCAAGGCCACAAAAGACAAAGAAGGGCTGAGGACTGTTTGAGATTAACACAATGAGTGATCCTATGATTTCTGGATTGGGGCAGGGGTAAAATGTGTAAAAAAAAAAAAAAAATGTAATTGAGACAATTAGTGAAATTAAATGTGAACTGTGGATTTGTATATTGTGGCAAATTTCTTAATTCTGACACCTGCACTCTGATTATTTCTGATTCTATATGAGAAAGTCATTGTTCTTAGGAAATACAGACTCAAGTATTTAGAGGTAAAAGGGTTTGATGTCTACAACATGCTTTCAAGTGTTTCAGAAAAACGTGTGCAGAGAGAGCACAAGTAAATGACAAAGCACATGGGGTGTAAGTGCTGATAACTGGTAAATCTGGGTAAAGGAAGGGGGAGTTCTTTATAACTACGCTGTAACTTTTCTGAAAATCTGAAATTATATCAACATAAAAAGTGACCGAAAAAAGAAGAAATAGACTCACCTTTCATCATTATTCAGTATACTTAACACAGGATCCACAGATAGTATGCCATATAGCTCAAGAATGTCATTTACTTTGAAACAATCCCAATCTTCATAGACCTAACAAGAGACATGTCGTGAGGACTAACTGAAACAGAAAAGTCTAAGGTATTAGTCTTAAAGCAATAATAATAAGTAACATTATCTTAGAATTTGAGATCAGAAAACAGACCTTAAAATAGCTCCTTTATTTTATAAATTGAGACCAAGGTAAGGTACTTGTCTAAAGTCATTCTGCTAAATAGCAAATAAGTTAAAAACGAAAACACAGGACTTCTGACTCCCAGGTCAATGTCTATTTTCAATATACCACACTACTTCAAAGAAAAGGCTTTTCCTAAAGGCTGATAGTCAATTAAAACTAGAAATCTGCATTTTCTCAAAACCTATTAACCACACTAAGGAAAAAATTAAAACAAAAACAAGAATAATTTTGGGCTTATTCATAAACTATACAACATTAGAAGGACTAACATAAAACTCAGAATGACTAGATTATTCACAATAAAAAAAAACTTTCAAATTGTCTGTCATGGTGAACTTTAGTAACTATTATAGTGTCAAGGCTACTTACTAGTGAGACTTGATAGAAGCATGGCAGGGGAAAAAGTGGTGATTCGTGCCCTTGTGCTATATAACAGGGGTGTCATTTAAGTTAAATCCACAAATAATAAGAAAACAAATTCCCAATGATCAATTTCAAACCTTATATCTCTTGCTAACTTATCATGATAATACCCGTGTTGTGTGGAAAATTAAAAAAGAACAAAAACCAGAATAAGAAGGACAAATTATTAAGTTTTTATTTCTTCTATCTTATTTTAAATACAAGTGAGAAATGAGCTATGCTAAGAGAAAAAAGAAGGCAAAAATGAGAAGACTATTAAGAAGTTAGAAATGATACAAGAAGGAGGTCGAGTGCTGTGGCTCATGCCTGTAATCCCAGCACTTTTGGAGGCCAAGAATGGAGGATCACTTCAGGCCAGGAATTCAAGACCAACCTGGGTGACATAGCAAGATCTTATCTCTAAAAGCAATATAAAAAATTCACTGAGCGTGGTGAAGTGCATTTATAGTCCTAGCTACTCAGGAGTCTGAGGCAGGAGGATTCTTGAGCCCAGGAGTTCAAGATTATAGTAAGAAATGTGCTGCTCCAATCTGGGAAACAGAGCAAAACACTGTCTCAAAGAAAAAAAGAAAGAAAGAAAGAAAAAGAACACAAGAAAGAGAAATAATACAGGAAATAGACATAAATTTAAAAATTGTTACACTTCTGCATTAGAAATATTCTTTAAGAATGCTGTGGTAGTCTCTCTCAAGAAGAATTGCTTATAAGCAGGTAAACAAACAAAATTTAAAAATAAAGAATGTTGACGAGCACGGTGGCTCATGCCTATAATCCCAGCACTTTGGGAGATGGAGGCGAGAGGACTGCCTGAGTCCAGGGGTTTGAGACCAGCCTGGGCAACTTGGCGAGACCTCAACTCTATAATAAATCAGAAAATTAGCCAGGTGTGGTGGTGCAGGCCTGTGGTTCCAGCTATATGGAAGGCTGAGATGGAAGGATCACCTGAGCCCAGCAGGTCAAGGCACAGGTGGCTGTGGGCATGCCACTGCACTCCAGTCTGGGTGACAGAGTGAGACTCCTACTCAAAAAAAGGTCCCCCAAAGATGTCTGCCATCTAATCCCTGGAACTTGTGAATATGTTACCTTATATGCAAAACAAACTTCTGAGTGTGATTACATTAAGGGCCCTGAGGTGAGGAGATCATCCTGGCTTATCTGGCTGAGCCCTGTGTAATCATACAGGTCCTTAAAATTGGGGAACCTTTCCTAGCTGGAATCAGATGAGATGTGACCATTAAAAAAAAAAATGGTCAGACAGATGCAATGTTGCTGGCTTTGTATATGGAAAGGGCCACAAGCCATGGAATGCAGGCAGCCTTTAGAAACTAGAGAAGGCTATAAAAGAAAAAATGAAACAGAAAAAAGAAAAAAATAAATAAACTAGAGAATGTTAAAAAAAAAAACCTCAAAAAAGAAAAACAAAAGAAGACAAAGAACAAAAAAAACCAAAAATGAAACAAACAAAAAACCAAAACCAAATTCTCCCCTACAGGCTCAAGAAAGGAATGTAGCCCTGCCAGCACTTTGATTTTACCCCAGTGAAAGACACATTGGACTTCTGACCTAAAGCCTATAACATAATAGATTTTTGTTGCTTTAGGCTAAGTTTGTAGTAATTTGCTATAGTAGCAAAAGAAAACTAATACAAATGCTAGCAATTTTCCATTTTAACTTCTGAGAACATAACCTATCGATGTCAGATCTAGTGAAAGGTTTTATTACCTTCACAAGGCATGCAGGTCCCTTCTCTCCTGGCAATGGAAAATTCAGATCAAAAGGAGAAGAGAGGTTCAGGGAGTTCAGCTGTTGTCCAGCAGAAGCTTCAGTTTCTAAACGTTTTGGCTCTCCACACCATTGAAGACCACCAACACTCCCTAAATTCAAAGGATAGTATTGCACTTAGTCATTTCTAAGGCCTCCTAGAGAAAAAGAACATTCCATAAGTGCCTTTCAAGTTTGATATAAATGATGCTTCTGAGCTTTCAAAATTCAAGTTGTTACAGTTTTTAAGAAAATAGCACATATTAACAAAATTCTTTATTAGACTTTTAAGAGAAGAAAGATAAATATGAAGATCCAAAAATTTAATTTTTTTCCTGCTATAAAATAGCTACAAATTTCTCCCATCAAATCTTGTATAACTTTCAAAAGTTAATATTCAATATGGTTACAGTGACATCTTTGACCTAAGGGGGAAAAAATACCTTGGTAGAACATATTTTTTTCCACTAATTAAGTAAAACAAAATCATATGGCAATAAATGCATTTACCAAATATTTATTAACATTCACTATGTACCAGAAATCAGACAGCTGTTGGGAATATACAGATCATTAAAAGATCGTCCCTACTCCTAAAGTAGTTACAATTTAGGGCTGATAACTAATTAGAATCAAAATACAGCCTGGGCTGGGAGCGGTGGCTCACGTCTATAACCCCAGCACTTTGGGAGGCCGAGGTGAGAGAATTGCCTGAGCCCACAGGTTTGAAACCAGCCTGGGCAACTCGGTGAGACCTCTACAATCAACCAAAAAATTACCCAGACATGGTAGTGTGCATCTATAGTTATGGTTACTTGGAAAGCTGAGGTGGAAGGATCTCCTGAACCTGGAAGGTCAAGACTGCAGTGGTGACCATGAGCTTGCCACTGCACTCCAGCCTGGGCGACAGAGTGAGACTCTGACTCAAAAAAAAAAAAACAAACCTATATCTATATATCTACAAAACAAATACATACATTAAAAAAAAAGAAAGTGGTACCAACTGCTTAAGTGATGAGAGAAAGAGAAAAATCACCATATTTCCTGAACTTGAATATATCACTCGGTTAGGATACAACCTTAATTTTAATAAACTTTGTGAGCAGGTGGGAAAAAAAGACTACTACCCATATTTGCATATATTCACTGTAAAGCATTCCAATTTTACAAACATTAAGATATGTCTTAGTATTAAAGAAATTCAGTAATATGAGTTTATAAATTAGGAAAATATATGGTTAAGTGAGATTCATTAGTAAATCTTTTTTTTAAATGCTGATTGTTAAATTTGCTTTCTCAACCCAATCTTGCAGATAATAAATGACCAGACTGATTTGTTTTACCTCCTTTTCCTTTAACATTCTTTCTGATTAAAAGTACTAAAGGGAAGTGACTAGCACATAAATAGACAAACTTATCTACCTGCCATAACAAAGAAAGTCACTGCTTATAAAAGCTGTGATTGAAATCAATGATATACATCGATTCTAAAACTTTATCATGCTCTTAGATATTTCAAATTTCCATCTGTTTTAAACTGAAGTAGTTGTAGTTCTTTTTAAAATATGTTTTAAAAAATAAACCATTACAAATTCATCTAGTACATCACAACGCCATGTTTTTCCTTTGATATTTTTAGTCCTACAAAATTAAAGTTTCACTGTTCCAAAAAGAAAACAAGAAAGGATATTTTCAGATATAAATAAGTAATTTTTAGGGTAAAGTACCATGCTTTCATATATGAGTTGGAAAAAAATAAATACGAAGAAAGATAAAAAAGACCCTTTCCTGCTCACCATGTGAGAATCTAAAAACATACTTTAGAGCAGCCATTTCACACTAAGTGATGCCTAACTGCTCAGTTATGAAGCACAGCCTGACCAGAGTATCTTTAAAATTCTCAAAACCAGGCCATGCACGGTGGTTCAAGCCTGTAATCCTAGCACTTTGGAAGGCCAAGGCGAGAGGATTGCCTGAGCCCAGGGGTTCGAGAAACAGCCTAGGCAACTTGGCAAGACTGCGTCTCTACAATAAATCAAAAAATTAGCCAGGCATGGTGTCGTGTGCCTGTAGTTCCAGTTACTTGTAAGGTTGAGGCAGAAGGATCACCTGAGCCAAGCAGGTCGCGGCTGTGCTGGCCATGAGCATGCTATTGCACTCCAGCCTGGGTGAAAGAGTGAGACTCCAACTCAGAAAAAAAAAAAAAAAATCTCAAAACCGTCTATAGTTCTGAGAAACTTGAAAGTAAGGCTGCTACATCATTTTCAGCTCTTAAATGTTGACCTATATTGCGTAACAATTCTGAAAACAAATCTACTGTAAGAAAGCAGAAATCTACAGGAAGTCTGTTGGCACACACTACCTGCTTGTCTGGCACCTGCATATTGGTCCTTCTGTTTATTGGGCTGTAGGTCCATATCTTCATCATCTTCATAACTCCTTTTGTGACGACTGGGAGTATAGGATGTTGAAGGACTGACTCGAGCTTGGTTTGCATTAACATAGGCGTTAAATGAAAGGTTAAGAAAAGACTACCATGAACTGAGGAATATCCTAAATGTTATGCTAATTATGACTTACAAAAGTTTGGCAATTCAGTTACAATGGAAATGTATTTTTAAAAGGGGGCTAGACTTCCAGTTTGGATCATGAGAGTAACAGGTATCAACCATATGCCTCTATCCTTACTGTAAACAGCTATATAACTGGACAAGATATGTAAAGCAACTGTTTTCAGTCACTGGACAACAGCAAGCATGAGGCTATGATCCTTGAATGAGGAGAAACACACCTGGTAAACTCTATATTCTCCAACTCTCTGGGAGACAGTTTTCAAACTGCAACAAAGAGAAGTGGAGGCTCTGCTCTGCTCTTGCAAGCTCTAAAATAGAGCATGTCGGTTCAGGCTATTGTAGCAAGTGGAATTTTTTAAAAAGTACTAAAGAGGAAGCAGCTGCCCTTAGAGAAAGACCCAGAAAACTGGGTAGGCTCTGTTTGGTCTTTGACCAAATAATAATCTGTGGATATACAAGTCAAGATTCCTTGAGGCCTAGGAGAGAACAGCCTCTGGTTGGCCAAGAGTTAAATGGAGACTCTGGAAGGGGCACAGTACAAGAACTGGACTACGTTGACCATCCCAGGCATTTACATGAGACACAGAGAGACCACACCTCATTAATAAGGACCATGTCCTATGCAGCAAAGGTTGCTCTACACCAACCTTATCAAATCCTAAAACCCAACCTTGACAAGAGCCGACTGGGCCAATAAAATATCTGATTGTCAGAACAAAATGCAACATTCTTGAAAAGAAGACAAAAAACTAAGCTCTCTACAATGTTGAATATCAGTATAAAATAAAGTATTATTAGTTAAGTGGAGAAGCATGTATCTATGATCTATAATAAAGGTTAAAATCAGACAATAGAAGCAAAACCAGAGATGACCTGGATAACGGAATTAGCAGACAAGGACATTAAAACACAACTATCAAATTTACAATTTTAAAAGAAAAGATAGATATAGTAAGTCAACATTTGAGAAATAATAGAAGAGAAATGAAAACAATGAAAAAACAAGATGAAAAATCTAGAACTGGGCTGGACATGGTGGCTTAAACCTGAAACTCCAGCATTTTGGAAGGCTCAGGCAGGAGAATCACTTTAGGACAGAAGTTCAAGACCAGACTGGGCAACACAGCAAGACCAGGCATAGTGGTGTGTGCCTGTAGTTCTTGTTACTCAGGAGGCTGAGACAGGATGATCTCTTGAGCCCAGGACTTCAAGGTTGCAGTAATCTGTGATCATACCACTACACTCTAGCAGCCTGGGTGACAGAGTGAGACTCAGACTCAAAAAAAAAAAAAAAGTCAAATTAGTAATTTAAAATCTCACAAAGAAATGCCAGGCTCAAAATTGGAAATAACCAAAATGCTCATCAATGAGAGACTGTATAAATAAGTAACACTCAGCAATAAAAAGGAATGAAGTACTGATATATAATACATGGGATGACTCTCAAATGCATAATGTTAAAATAAGTCAAACACAAAAAGACTATATACTGTATGTTTCCATTTATATGATAGTCAAGAACAGGTCAAACTAAACTATGGTGTAAGAATTCACGACAATGATTGCAGGGGAGGAAGTGAAAAAAGGCAGAAGGGAATTTTTCAGTACAAGCTCTTTTCTTTGACTGGAGTATAAATGTTATGGGCATTTATCACATCACTGAAGTGTATCTTTAACATCTGTGCTCTGGGTGGCCAGTTAGCTTGGTTGGTTAGAGCACGGTGATAATAAAATCTATGCATTTCAGTGTATGTGAGCAATGCTTTAAAAATTTTCTACCTTAAATAAATAAATAAAAATGAGACAAATGTTTCCACAATCTCCTCCCAAAAGAACCAACATGCTGTTTTCCTTTAAGAAAATCAGAATGGCCGGGGGCAGTGGCTCATGCTTGTAATCCCAGCACTTTGGGAGGCAGAGGCGAGAGGATTGCCTGAGTTCAGGAGTTTGAGACCAGCCTGGGAAACTTGGCAAGACCTCATCTCTACAATAAATCAAAAAACTAGCCTGGCATGGTGGCACATGACTGTAGTTCCAGCTACTTGGAAGGCTGAGGTAGAAGGATCACCTGAGCCCAGCAGGTTGAGGCTGCGGTGGCCGTGAGCATGCCACTACACTCTAGCCTGGGCGACAGAATGAGACGCCAACGCCCCAAAAAAGAAAATTAGAATGAATTCTAATTTGAAACTTTAAAAATTTTTTTACTTAGTTATCATGATGCTCTCTCTTTTTGGTACCTTTAAATCTACCTCTATCTTTTAAACAGTATTTCACTACAGTAATAAGCCACAACTTTAGCATTAAGTTGTTTTACAGGTTTTCCTGTTTAGGACAAATAAAACACATTTTATTAAAATGAAGCCAGGTTTTGTAAATAAAGAATTGTTTTTCCAGCTAACTTCACTGGGGTAAACAGACTAAGTTTTTAGAAACTTGGAGTCTGCGTTGTGGTCTTTTTAGTTAAAAAATTAATTAGGAACTATTCAACCCATAAGAAGACTCAGGTAAAGGATATTTCTTTTACCCATGTAGATTCCCCAGGCACTGGAACACAATAGAAAGTCTGTCTTTCCAAAGTGGTAGTTCGTGGTGAGTTTAAATCAAGTTCCTGTTGAGGCTGTAATGTATACAAAATGTATTTTAAAAAATTTACTAAGAAAAAACAAAAAACTGTAATCAGTAATTGCATTTTCATATTATTTATAACACTACTATAAACACTTTATATTAAAAGTTAATTTAAAGTCAGGCACGGTGGCTCAAGCCTGTAATCCCAGCACTTTGGGAGGCCAAGGCGAGACGACTGCCTGAGCCCGCGGGATTGAGACCAGCCTGGGCAACATGGTGAGACCTCATCTCTACAATAAAAATCAAAAAATTAGCTGGGCATGGTAGCGCACTCCTGTAGTTCTGGCTACTTAGAAGGCTGAGACAGAAGGATTGCCAGAGCCCAGCAGGTTGATGCTAGGATGGATGGCTTTGAGCATGCCACTGCACTCCAGCCTGGGCGACGGAGTGAGACAACTCAAAAAAAAAAGTTAATTTCAGGTCGAGTGTGGTGGCTCATGTTAAATCCTAGCACTCTGGGAAGCCAAGGCAGAAGGACTGCTTGAGCCTAGGAGTTTGAGACCAGCCTAGGCAACATAGCAACACCTTGTCTCTACAAAAAAATCAAAACTAGTCAGTTGTGGTGGCACACACCTGTAGTCTCAGCTACTCAGGAGGCTGAGGCTGCAGTGAACCATGACCATGCCATTGCACTCCAGCCTGGGTGACAGAGTAAAACCTCAGCTAAAAGAATAAAATGAAAGAAAATAAAAATAAAATAAAGCTAAATAGCAAGCAACTAATTCTAAGATATTATTTTAAAAAAAAATTTTTATTTTATGTTTAGAGATGGGGGTCTTGATATGTTGCCCAGGGTGGTCTTGAACTCCTGGCCTCAGGTGAACCACCCACCTTGGCTTCCCAAAGTGCTGGCATTACAGGCATGAGTCACTACACCTAGCCCCAAGCTATCACTTTTTTTTTTTTAAAGAAAACGAATATAAAATAATATCAAATGCAATAATCAAAATACTACCTCCCTCATATCCATAAAAGTGGGAACTCTGTGGAGTTACTTATGTTCTGGGTCTAGTTCTGTTTTGTGGATCCAACATCTTAGTTTTCTCAGGTTATCTAGGGCTTTTTACATTCTAACTCCTGCTTACTCAAACCTCAAGAAACTGATTTATCACACTCTAACAGTAGCCTGTTAATTCACAGCAAAAGTTGTTCCTGACTGCAGTACTCCAGTTCAGTGGGTAGATCAGGACAGAAGAACTGCCCTAATGTGGAAGGCTACTGCAAAGATTATATTTGATAAAAATGTAGCATCTGACAATTATTATTATTATTATTATTTTTTAGTTGGAGTCTCACTCGGTCGCCCAGACTGGAGTGCAGTGGCCGCTCCCGGCCACCGCAGCCTCGACCTGCTGGGCTCCGGCGATCCTTCCGCCTCAGCCTTCCAAGTAGCCGGAATTACAGGCATGCGCTACCACGCCCGGCTGATTTTTTAATTTATTGTAGAGATGAGGTCTCGCTGCCCCGGCAGGTCTCGAACCCATGGGCTCAGGCAATCCACTCACCTCAGCCTCCCAAAGGCACGGGATTACAGGCTGAGCCACCGAGCCCGGCTGCGTCTGACAATTATTTAGAGTAATGAACTCATTTGTAGATAGATTTGTGTCATCTTATACATAATGAACTTCAGGTCTCTCAATGTCTTTTTTCTTTCAGAGTGTTTCCATAAGATAAATATTATGCTAAGTCTAATAGATCATCTTTATTAATGTTTACCATATCCCTTGTTAAGGAGCCCTAACATATCAGGCTAATATAGTAATACACAATGTTTTCTAGTATTCAATAATGCAACACAACTAAGTTATCTTAGCATCAGAAAATGAGCCAATAAAATAGGTGAGACTGTCAATCTGTGATATTACCAAAGGCTTAAGAGAGGATTTTTATATAATTGCATATTGCTAAAGAGTCATACAAAAAAGCCCCATTCCAGGAAAAGGGGACCTTGGGCCTGGAAATAAAGAAGCAAACAAAATTTCCTAGCTTGTATGGGTTAGGCTTAGACTTGATATCTCTTGGGTCCTTTCTATCTCTTAGGGTTTTCTAAGTATATTTGAAATACAGAATATGCCTTTACTAGGGAGTTACATCTGACTTTTAATCTCATCTCAGAGCTATCTAGTAATGACTATTTCGTTAAATTCCTGTATTATAGGCTGCCTCTGACAGCTTTCTATGAAAGCGATAGTGGAATTACCATGGGCTTTATCTTTGGAAGAATTAAAAAGAACATAATTTGTAATCTAGGGTATTGTTTATTACAGATATTGTATACAGATATTGGAAAAAGGAATTAATTTTGTCATTAACAATATTCCCTTTTCTAAAAGATCTTTAGAAAGTCCAAAAAAAATCACATCAGAAAAACTCTTAAATAAAGCCAAATAAAGAAAACACTTCACATGATTTCTTAGAACTTAAATACACACAAGATAGACAAATGTTAAGATCAAGCAAACAAATTGTTTAGAAAAAATATTTTAAATGTTCTTATATATCTTAAAGATACATACCCCACACTCTGCAACATCTCTATATTTTCCAAAATGAAGAACCTATGGCCCAAAACAGGATAACAATATTATATCAATATATCAGATTCAAAACTACCATAAATAACACAAGAACACAATTAATACCACAAATTCATTAAAAAAGCAATACATACACGTGCTTTTGTGTTTTGGTTAACCGTTTCATAAACTCCCATGTAAAACTCAGGGTCAAACATATCCTGAATCATGCAACGAAATTTCACAAAACTGTTAGGTTTCAAATAATGAAGAGGAACTTCATTCAGTGACGGTACCTTAAAGGAAAAAAAAAAAAAAAAAAAAAAATCAAGCTAAGTCAGTCAAATATCTTGTCTATAAGACATCAAGCATATATACAAAGACTTTATATCCAGACACCAAGTGTTGCATGCACACCACCCCCTCCAATCCCCATCAGGGAGCCAACTGATCTCAATGGTCAACATAGTAAAGCTGTTCTTATAAGTTTGTAAGATAACATTTAACCATAAAAGAATATTTTTCCTTTACTAAATACAATATTTGATCCTAGGCTAGGTCCTGTACTGAAGAGGAACAATGCTGAAAAATTTAATATATGCCAAAAGGCATTTACATTATTGAGTGCTTCCTAATTAAAATTAATACATGTCAATTCTTTTAAAATGAAGGCAATAAAACAAAGGCAATTGAAACTCTTGCAACTAAAGATTTACCTTAGGAATAACATAGTTAGTTACTGCCACCTAGAGGCACAATGTAGATTTTAATGCTGGAACTTAAGTTGCAAAAGAAATAAAAAACTTCAACACAAGTGCACTTAGAGCAAAAGTACATATTAATTTATATATTTTTAAATTACATGAGGGTTACTACTCTACGGAGAAAAAATGTAGTATGCCCAACCCTCTCCCTCCAAAATAGCAGCAAGCTTACCCACTTAGGAGCATTATTTTCCTTCAGCTTTTCCTTAAAATATTCAATTACTTTCTTCTCCCAGTCAGGATTAACTCCATTTTGGGCTGAAAGAGAAATATACTATTCAAAACGAATATACATTCAATATATAGTAATAGACTATGACCAGGTGAGTCACACATTAGTTTAGCCAGTTGAAACCAAACTAAAATTTGCTACTGTAATAGAATGAGTTTTAGATAAAATGACAAATTTTAGACTTCAGTGCATCTGAAGCACGACTCAAGACATGTTCAAGATGCTGCCCAATGTGGGGTGGGGAGAGAATTACAGATCAGAGGATGCTGACCTCCTTGTACGCTCTTGGAGCTAACAACCAAGCTGAGAACATCCGTAGAATGAGACACAAGGTTAGCTAGACTAAGTAGCATATAAGCTACTATCTGAGGAACACTCTTTTAAAAAAAAAATTTGTATGCACATGCATGTTTATTGCAGTGCTATTCACAATAGCTAAAACATGAAACCAACAGTGCTGCCCATTGAAACTGGACTGGATAAAAAAAAAAAGGTGATACATATACACAATGGAATATTAGGCAACTGTAAAGAAGGTCAAACATATGGCTTTGCAGCAACTTGGATTGATTTAGAGTCTATCATACTCAGCAACCTATCACAGAAACAAAGAACTGAGTACCATATGCTCTCAGTCATAAGCGAACTGTGAACATTTACCTTAATAATTTAAGAAAGGGATTGGCAGCAATGGGATACTGCTGGGAGGGGGGAGGCAGCGGGGGAATACAACATCAGTAAGGGTACCTGATCTCAAACCAGGTGAAGTGGGGACCAAAGAGAGGCCCAAACTTTACCTGTATGATGACCACTTGTATACCTAATCTTGAATACCCCACATCTTTAAAATAAAATAAAAAAAATCATTTGTATGTAGTTTTTAAATCTTTACAATTATCCTGAAATGAAAGGCAGAGGGTACTTGTTTTTAACTGTTTTGGGGGAAATAATTCCAAACTTTCAAAAAAAGTTGCAGAGAACACCTGAATCCTTGCCCCATTTGCTTATCATTTTGCTCGCTCGTATATATATATTTTATATATATCTCATATATATTTTTCTGATCCACTTAACTTGCACTATCATATATTTTACCTCTAAATATTTCAGTGTTTCTCCTAAGGAGATTGATTATCTTATATTACCATAATACTGTTATCAAAACTTCAGGAAGTTCAAAATTGACACAATACTTTTTATCTAAAATACCATCTATATTCTAATTTGTCACATCACCAGCATTTTTCCTCTTCAGTACAGGACCTGACCTAGGATCATATGCAGTATTTAGCTATCATATCTCTTTAATCTCCTTTAATCTGGAATAGTTCCTCAATCTTTATCTTTTATGACATTGCTATTTAAGAACAATACAGGCCCTTTTCAAAAAACAGAATACCTCTTATTTGGATTTGTCTGTTTCCTTATTATCAGATTCCAGACAAGTATGACCAATCAGACTGCTGTATAAGTTGTGTCCTTCTAAAGGTATGATAGCTGGAGAGATATGATGTTCATCTTCCCTCCATTGGTGATGTTAATTTTGATCACCCAAAGTGATAGCCAATTTCTCCAATGTATTTTTACTATTTATCCCTTACAACTAATAAGCAATTTGCAGGAGGCACTTATAGGAATTGGCCAAAACCGAAGAGTAGGTTACTGATGAAACACAGATTTGTGTGAACTAAAATCGCCAAACCACACATCTGGCCAGTCCTTCCACTATTTATATTTATCACAGGTGCTATGGAGATGTGGCATAAAAAAATCTTATTTATACTTGTTACGGAGCTGATTCTGTTAAAAATGCTCATAAAATCCTGCTAATACCGTTTTTTTTTTTTAGCAGAGCGTCCAAACACTTATCTGAACAAAAGCCAGTTCTAGAAAAGTGAGGATGGTGACTCCTCAGGTGATTTTGATGCACAAGAGTTAAACAGAGTAAACTGGTCCTCAAAGCTGGTTCCCCAACCCATCATTAGCATCACCCGAGTGCTGGTTAGAATTATAAATTATTGGGCCCATCCCCAAACTTCAAAATTGGAAACTCTCAGTGTGAGGCCTAGCAATTCATCTTTTCAAAAGCTCTCTAGGTGACCCTAATACATGCTAAAGTTTAAGAATCACTGCTCTACTAGATACATATCATCAAACTGGGGTGGGGGGAGAAGTGGGTATTTTTGCATATAGTCAAAATGGATGTGTAAAAAAAAGACTTATACTCAGCCAGGACTGCCACAGCAACAAGACCATTCTGACTGTACTTGTGTAAGAAACATGAGCACGCCACATAACAGGTGATGAAGCTATATTAAGCAGTGATTGGGGAACATGTATATACATGTATACAAATACAATTTTCTTAAGTAAAGTCCAGTTTATAAATATCTGGCCTCCAGAACTGTGGATAATAAATTTATGTTGTTTTAAGCCACTGAGTTTGTAGTAATTTGTTAAAGGAGAACTAGGAAACGAAGAGTGGTTTCTGAGGAACTGGCCCATTTCATCAAAGTTGTTGAATTTATATCTTTAGAGTTATCTGTATTACCTTTTTTTAATGCCTGTGCAGTCTATAGTGGTATGATTTCTTTCATTCATGAGACTGGTAATTTGTCTTTTTTTTTTTCTTTGTAGTCTGGCTAGAGGTTTATCCATTTTATCGATTTTTTTTTAAACTTTTGGTTTCTGCCAGATATGGTACCTATAATCCCAGCACTTTGGGAGGCAGAGCTACAGGATTGCCTGAGCCCATGGGTTTGAGACCATCCTGGACAACATGGTGAGACCTCTTCTTTACAATTAATCAAAAAAATAGCTGCACGTGGTGGTGCATGCCTGTGGTTCCAGTTATTTGGAAGGCCGAGGCGGAAGGATGAAGTCCAGTGGATCAAGACTGCAGTGGTCATGAGTGTGGCTGCCACTGCACTCCAGGCTGGGCGACAGAGTGACATAATAACTCAAAAAATAAATAAAGAAAGAACTTTGAGTTTCACTGATTTTTTTTCTTTTTCTTCTGTTTTCAATCTAATATCTGCTCTATCTTTATTATTTCCTTTCTTCTGTTTAACTTGGGTTTATCCTGCTTTTCATTTATAGTTTCATAGGTAGCTCATGCTACTGCACTTCTAATTCCTTTAGAGAGGAATTTTTAAGGATAATAAAATACTCTTCAGATGAATGACAACAGAATTAATACAGGTTACAACTAAAGTGGTGTTTAGAGGGAAAGTTACAGAATTTATCAAATACCAAGAAAGAATAGAAATAGATGAGCTTATTAATATTCAACCTAAGAAGTCTAAAAAAGTACAACAGTAAGCCCAAAGAATAAGAAAGGAAATAAACTAAGGGCAGACAACAATGAAATAGAAAACTAAAACACCAATACAGAGGATTATTATTTAGATAGACAAATTATCTGGAAAGCCTACTCTGGAGGAAAAGATAATATAATCCCAGCACTTTGGGAAGCCAAGGCAAGAGAACTGGTTCAGCCCAGGGGTTTGAGACCAGACTAGATAACATAGTGAGATCTCATCTTCACACACACACACACACACACACACACACACACACACACACACACTAAAGGAAAAATAACTGTAGATAATTAATAACAAAATTAAAAAGAAATACTATAGAAAATAAAAATACTAAAAACTGTAAAAATCATGAACTATGAAATAAACTTGAAAACTCAGATGAAATGTATACAATTTTGAAAGAAATAAATTGCCAAAATTGGCACAAGATTTGTAGACTGAGTTCTTATTTTTATCACATTTTGGTCAAAGAACATCATATGTCAATATGAGAAACAAAAGAAATAGTAGCTAATTCTCCTACTCCCATGAAGTCCCAAGTCATGATAATTTTGCAGAGTTCCAGGCCAATTTCACAAAAGACATAGATATAAAAATCCTCTATAAACTATTAGTTAACTGAATCCAATAGAATATGAAAGAGAAACAATAATCAAGCACTATTTATTTCAATAATGTAAGAGTAGTTCATTAGTGTAATTAGCACATTAAAAGACTCAAGGAAAAAAAATATGACTATCTCAGTGGCTAAAGAACTAAAGATGTGATAAAGTACAAACCTACTTTATAAAAAAAAATTATAAATTATGGCTTGATAGTAAACTTGGAAGTGTAAGAGAAGCCATTAGATTCTTTAAATACTTTAAACCTTGATTCTTTAAACTCTATCCCTAAAATAATTTTTTTTTTTTGAGGTAGAGTCTTACTCTGTTGCCCAGGCTGCAGTGCAATAGCATGCTCATGGTCACCCCAACGTTGACCTGCTGGGCTCTGGCGATCCTTCCGCCTTAGCCTTCCAAGTAGCCAGAAATACAGGCGCGCGCTGTATTTTAATTGTAGAGACAAGGTCTCACCAAGTTGCCCAGGTTGGTCTCAAACCCATGGGCTCAGGTAATCCATTCGCCTTGGCCTCCCAAAGTGCTGAGATTACAGGCTGAGCCACTGAGCCTGGCCTGCTAAAATAATTTAATGAGAGAATTATACTTCTTTTCTCACTGTTCCAAATACCCTAGTAGGTAGGTCCTGCAAGGAAAGAAATTATACAGTTAAAATACAGTAAATGCTACTCAATGGTTTTTAACCTTTATATTTCATTAGACAAAACACAAAAGAATTAATTACAGATAGGATGTAAATACTATAAACTTTGATAATGCATAATGACTAACACAAATTAAGTAGAAACAATGGAGAGCAGTATACAGGCACTAATGTCCTGATCGTATAAAGAGAAAGCCCTCAAATCGTATCTAAAGTTGCTGGGGAAATAAAAAGATTTTAGAATAAGACTTGACATTTAAAAGAAAAGCAATAGAAATTAAAAATAATGTAAGAAACTAGAAGCTTTCCTGCTAAAATGAGGAACAAAAGTAGGATATCCTCTCTCACCTTTTCAACATTTTACCAGAAAAATCCTAGCTAATGCAATAAGACAAAATCAAGAACAAGAAGGTATACTGATAGGAAAGAAAAACATAAAACTATCTTTGTTTGTAGATGACACACTTATCTCTGCAAAAAATCTGAAAGATCTGACAATTTAAAAAAACCCTCTAGGAACTAGTAAGCAATTATAGCTACGTTGTGGATACAAAGTTAATATGCAAAAGCCAATTGCTTCCCTATACACCAGCAATGAACAAGTAGAATTTGAAATAAAAAACACAATATGCTCATGCCTGTAATCCCAGCACTTTGAGAGGCAGAGCCAAGAGGATTGCCTGAGCCCAGAGGTTCGAGACCAGCCTGAGCAACTTGGCAAGACCTCATCTCTACAATAAATCAAAAAATTAGCTGAGCATGGTGGCACACACCTGCAGTTCCAGTTACTCAGAAGGTTGAGGTGGAAGGACTGCCTGAATCCAGTGAATGCTGCAGTAGCTGTGAGCCGGCCACTGCACTCCAGCCTGGGCAACAGTGAAACTCCCACTCAAATAAGTAAATAAATAAATAAATACCATTTACATTAACACTCCAAAAATAAAATACTTAGATATAAATTTAACAAAATAAGTACAAAACTACAAAACTGATTAAAGAAATCAAAGAACTACAATTAAATCAAGAGGTATTCCATGTTTACAGATAGAAAGATCCAATATTGTCAAAATGTTAGTTCTTCCCAACTTGATATATAGATTTCTATAGATTCAATGCAATCCCATTCAAAATCCCAGTTAAGTTATTTTGTAGACATCAACAAACTGATCCTAAAGTTTATACCAAAAGGCAAAAACCCAGAATAGACAATATAATAGAGGAGAAGGAAAATCTGGGCATTAATAAACTTCAGGACTTACTTTAAAGCTACAGCAATCAAGAAGTGGGATATGACCGGGAGCAGTGGCTCATGCCTGTAATCCCAGCACTTTGGCAGGCTGAGAGGTAAGAGGATTCCCTGAGCCCATGGGTTCGACACCATTGTGGACAACATGGTGAGACCTTATCTCTACAATAAACCAAAAAATTAGTTGGCTGTGGTGGTGCATGCCTGTGGTTCCAGCTTGGAAGGCTGAGACAGAAGGATCACCAGAGCCCAGCAGGTTGAGGCTGCCTTGGTTGTGAGCGTGCCACTGCACTCCATCCAGCCTGGGCGACAGAGTGAGACTCCAACTCAAAAAAGAAAAAAAAAGTGTGATACTAGCAAAAGAACAGAAAAATAGATCATTAATACAAAACAGAGCCCAAAAATTGATTCATAAGTTTAAGAAGCAAAAGTAATATAATAGAGAAAAGATAGTCTTGTCACCACATGGTGTTGAAACTGGATATCCACATACAAAAAAAGAATTTAGACAATGTATCAAAGACCTAAATGTAAAATGGAAAATTATAAAACTCCTAAAATATAGGAGAAATTTTTTAGATACATTACCAAAGGCACAATCCAAGAAAGAAAGAAAGAATTGGCAAGCTGGACTTCATTAAAATTAACATTGCTCTGGTTTACGAGATAAACTGTCAAATGAAAAGGCAAGCCACAGATAGGGAGAAAATATTTGCAAAACACCTATCTGACAAAGGACCACTACCCAAAATATCAAAGAACTAAAACTCAACAACAAAAAACCCCCCAAATAACCCTATTAAAAACTGTGCCAAAGACCCAAACTGACACCTCATCAAAGAAGATAAACAGACTCCAAATAAGCATATGAAAAGATGCTTGGCATGTGTCATCAGAGAAATGCAAATTAATACAATAAGATAAAACTATATACCTATTAGAGTGACCAAAACCCAGAATACTGAGAACACCAAATGCCAATGAGGATATGGAGCAAAAGAACTCTCATTCACTGCTAGTGGGAATGCAAAATGGTACAGCCACTATGGAAGACAGTTTCATAGAAAACTAAACACATTCTTACCATAGCAAGACCTTGTGGTAGTGTGCACCTGTAGCCCCAGCATTAACACTCCTCGGTATTCAACCAAGTGCCGAAACTTGTATGGATAAAAACCTGCATATGGGTGCTAATATCAGTTTTATTCATAACCACCAAAACCTGAAAGACAATGGAGTGGCTCACACCTGTAATCCTAGCACTTTGGGAGGCCAAAGTGGGAGGACTACTTGAGTCCAAGAGTTCAAGACCAGCCTAGGGAACATAGTGAGACCTCATCTCTACAAAAAATAAAAATAAAAAATTAGCTGAGTGTAGTGGTGTGTGCCTGTAGTCCCAGCTACTTAGGCAGGTAATGCAGGACAATCGCCTAAGCCCAAGAGGTCAAGGCTGCAGTGAGCTGTGTGATCTGAGCTGTGATCACAACACTGTACTCCCACCTGGACAACAGAGTGAGACCATAACTTGGGGGAAAAAAAAAAAAACCTTGGAAAGAACCAAGAAATCCTTCGGTATGTGAATGGATAAACTCTGGTACAATCCAGATGATAAACTATTATTCATTGCTAAAAAGAGCTAACAATCCATGTAAGACATGAAAGAACCTTTAATGTATATTACTGAGTGAAAGAAGACTATGTGAAAAGCCTACATACTGTACAGTTTCAACTATATGACATGCTGGGGAAAGCAAAAGTATGGAGACAGTACAACGATCACTGGCTGCCAGATGTTGGGGGTAAAGTGGGATGAGTGGGTACAGCACAGACATATTTTTTCTTTAGATAGTGTCATGATCATGGCTCAAATCACGGCTCACCATAACCTCAACAACCTGGCCTGAGGCCATCCTTTGGCCTCAGCATCCTGAGTAGCTAGGACTGCAAGCACATTACCACATCTGGCTAAATTTTTTATTTTTTTGTAGAGACAAACTCTTGCTATGTTGCCCAGATAGGTCTCAAACTCCTAGGCTCAAGCAATCCTCCCACCTCAGCCTCCCAAAATGCTGGGATTACAGGTGTGAATCACCGTACCTGGCTGAATGGAGGATTTTAAAGATAGAACTAACTATTCTGTATAATACTATAATAGTGGGTACAGGTTATTACACATTTGTCAAAACCTACAGAATTACAATATCAAGGGTGAAGTTTAATGTAAACTTTATGGACTTAGGGTGATAACTATGTGTCAATTATGTAGGTTCATGAACTGTGACAAATGTACCACTCTGGTGGGGAATGTTGAGTGAGGAGCCTATACATGTGAGAAGAAAGGAGTATACAGAAAATCTCTGTACCTCCCACTCAATTTTGCTGTGAACCTAAAATTACTCTAAATAATAAAGTGTTCAAAATATGTATGAGTAACAAAAACCAAAGATGGGGAAAAGAGACTAGAAGGGAGGTAAAAATATATTATTTATAATAACAGTGTTGTAAATTATAAATTATAACAAAGTATTAGTAATTAATGTTTAATGAGCAATGTTTAACTCAATGCCAGGCATTATTCTAAGCATTTTACATGTATTATCTCATTTAATCCTTGCAATAGGCCTAAAGAAATGGGTTCTCTTATAAGTCCCATTTAGATGGGAAACAGATATAGATGATAAAATTGAGGTAAAGAAAAGCTAATTAACATGGCAGTCACACTCAAAATAAGAAAGTAAGGGAGATCAAGAAGTGGCCTACTAAATAAGTGATACAGGTCTAGAGTGGTGGCCCACACCTACAATCCCAGCACTTTGGGAGGCTGAGACGGGAGGAATATTTGAGGCCAGGAATTTGAGACTAGCCTAGGCAGCATAGCCAGAGCCCATCTCTACAAACAAACAAAAAAATTAGCTGAACATGGTAGTGCATGCCTGTAATCCCAGCTACTTGGGAGACTGAGGTAGGATTGGCTGATCCCAGAAAGTTCAAGACTGCAATGAGGTGTGAGTGTGTCACTGCCCTCCAACTTAGTCAACAGAGTGAGACCCTGTTGCTAAACAAACAAACAAACAAGGTAGGTGTGGTCTCCCTTAGGTGCAGGCAAGAAGGGGATGCATTTTTTGCAGAGAACTTAAAAATAATAAAACCAACTAACAGTCTGCTTTTATCATCATTGGCAATTATAAAGAGTGTCAGTGATACAACATTCTTCCTTGGAGAATATTTTCTTGGTCTAAATTCTAAACAGTTGTGATTGCTGCTGATTTTCTTTCTTTTTTTTTTTTTTAGTTGGAGTCTCACTCTGTTGCCCAGGCTGAAGTGCGATGGCTCGCTCATGGCCACCGCAGCCTCAAGCTGCTCAGGCAATCCTTCCGCCTCAGCCTTCCAAGAAGCTGGAACTACAGGCGCATGCCACCACGGCTGGCTAATTTTTTTTTTTTTTTGGCATTTGTTGTAGAGATGAGGTCTTGCCAAGTTGCCCAAGCTGGTCTTGAACCCCTGGGATCAGGCAATCCTCTTGCTTTGATCTCCCAAAGTGCTGGGATTATAGACTTGAGCCATCACAACCAGCCTACTGTTGACTTTTTTTTTTTGCGTTGGAGTCTCACTCTGTCACCCAGACTAGAGTGCAGTGGCCGCTCCTGGCCACCGCAGCCTCACCTGCTGGGCTCCGGAGATCCTTCCCCCTCAGCCTTCCAAGTAGCTGGAACTACAGGCGCGCGCTACCACACCCGGCTAATTTTTTGATTTATTGTAGAGATGAGGTCTCACCAAGCTGCCCAGGCGGGTCTCGAACCCACGGGCTCAGGCAATCCACTCACCTCAGCCTCCCAAGGCACAGGATTACAGGCTGAGCCACCGAGCCCGGCAGGAAGAGTACTGTTGACTTTTAATAATATATGTGGAATGTCAAGTTAGCACATCTTTACTAATTACCCTTTAATAAATATTGCACTCCAAATGGAAGTTAATTTTAAAAATCCTCAGTTACACAGTTGGCTCCCAACATAGAGTTAGCTACATACATTTATTTAAAGAATAAATCTCTCAAAATGGTCAGAATAGTTCAAACTTGCTAGGGCACAATTAGTGCCCCTCAATTCCTGTGGCACTCTATATACAGTAGATTTGAAATGAACAGTAACACAGTGATCATAAAGATGAAGAAACAAAACTTGAGTTACTTCAATTCTATCTTCTGTGGGACAATTTGTAAATGTTTTTGTGTTTATATGTAAAACACATTTAAATAAAATATCAGTGGAACAGTATGAAATGAGATGTAGAAGGTATAAGTTTTAGCTCATATAGGAAATATTTTACTGAATTTTAGTAATATCCTTACTAAATTTTATTCTCTTTAAGCTATTTGCTTTAAAACTAAAGAATTTATCAAGAATATCAGTTAGCTTCATCAATGGTATGATTTGGTAGTTACCTACCTTGTGTCTTTTGTGACTTTCAATTTTATTAAAATGTACTTATTAGTTATCACTTGCTCATATAAAATGTTATATCAAACTGTAACTAAAATGCAAAATTCAAACTTTTAGGTAGCTATAAACTAGTACTACTGAGTAAGCCTGGTGCGGTGCTCATGCTTATAATTCCAGCACTTTGGGAGGCTGAGGTGAGAGGGTTCCCTGAGCTCTCAGGTTTGAGACCAGTCTGAGCAACATGACAAGACCTTGTCTCTACAATAAATCATAAAATTAGCTGGGCGTGGTGGCCCATGCCTGTGGTTCCAGCTACTTGGAAGGCTGAGGTATAAGGATTGCCTGAGTCCAGCAGGTTGAGGGTGTGGTGGCGGTAAGTGAGATCTACACTCCATCCTAGATGACAGAGTGAGACTCCAACTCAAAAAAGGAAGAAAAAAAATGCTACTGAGTAAACAGTTGAGCTTTTTTTTGGTCCTGGAATTTGGGAAATGATTCTTAATACAAAAAAATTAATTATAGTATTTTACAAAATACAATTGATACAAAATCATTCTTAATTTTGTAAAAAAAAATCTGAAATGTAGTACCTATACCAACATGAAATGACTCAACGCAACAACAAAAAAAGTACAAAATGGGGGTAGTGGAAAGAAAGCAATATAAGCAAAGTCTGGATTATTTTGAAAAATGTAATATTCAGCATTGTGTATAGCTTCATTTTATAATTATTACTGAAAATAATTCTGTAGTACAGAGAAGAGAGGTATTAAACACTCCACTCAGGGAGTCAAATACCTGAGTATGGCACTGGCTAAGAAGCAGTCTGGCTTTAGTGCCTGAAAATTTTCTAACATCAAAAAAACTAAAGGCACTACAGATTCAATACATCCCCTATAAAAATTCCAATTGCTTATTTTGCAGAAATAGACACACTGATCCTAAAATTCATATGGAAATGCAAAAGACCCTGAAGAGCCAAAACAATCTTTTAAAAGAATGAATTTGGATCCCTACTTCATACCATATACAAAAATTAACTCAAAATGTATCAAATACCTAAATGTAAGAAGTAAAACTATAAAACGTTCATAAGGAACATAGGTATGAACCTTTGAGACCTTGGATTAAGCAATGGTTTCTTAAATATGGCACCAAAAGCATAAGCAACCCAAAGAAAAATAAATACACTGAATTTCATCAAACTGGACACTATCAAGAATGTGAAAAAAAATCCACAAAATGGGAGAAAATGTTTTATAATCACATATATAATGAGAGTCTAGGATTCAAAATATATATTTTTAAAAACTCTCTTAACTCAACAATAAAAAGAAAAATAACCCAATTTTAAAATTTGCAGGCCAGGCTCAGTGGCTCATACCTGTAATTCCAGAACTTTGGGAGGCCAAGACTGGAGGACTGTTTGAGCCCAGAAGTTAAAGACCAGCTAGGCAACATAAAAAGACCTCATCTCTACAAAAAAAAAAATAAAAAATTAGCCAGGAGCAGTAGGGCATGCCTATAGTTCCAGGTACTTGGGAGGCTAAGGTAAGCTGTGAGATCCAGGTTGGGTGACAGAGTGAGACTTCCAACTCAAAAAAAAAAAAAAAAAATTGCAAAGAATTTGAACAGACATTTCTCCAAGGAAACTATACAAATGATCAATATGCACAGTAAGATGCTAATATCATTAGTTATCAGGGAAGCGAACATCAAAACCACACTGAGGTAACACTTCACACCCACTAGGATGGCTATAACTAAAACTGGAACCCTCAAACACTGCTGGTGGAAATGTACAGGTACTAGGGAAAAGTCTCGCAATTCCTCAAAAAGTTAAATATAAAATTATCCTATGACCCAGCAATCCCAACCTTAGGTATATTTGGGCGAGAAGTGAAAACATATCCATACAAAAACTTGTACATGAATGATTATAGCAGTACTAGTCACAATAGCCAGGAAATAACCCCAATGTCCATCAAAGAACAACAGATAGACAAAAATGTGGTGAAAACATACAATGGAATATTATTTTCAGTCATAAAAAGAAATGCAGTACTGATACATGCTATAGCATGGATGAACCTTGAAAATATTGTTTAGTGAAAGAAGCTAGACCCCAAAGGCCACATGTTATATAATTTCATATATATGAAATGTTCACAAAAGGTAAATCCTGTGGTTGCCAGAAGATGGGAAAAAGGGGAACTGGGAGTGATCACTAAAAGGTATGGGTTCTTCTGGGGGCGATGGAAATGATGCTGGTGGTTTCATAACATTATGAATATATTAAAAGCCACTGAATTGCACATTTTAAAATGATAAACCTTGTTATGTAAATTATATTTCAAAGAAAAAAATCTGCCAAAAACCTCCCAAAACCTAAGTGGTTTTCTCAATGGGAGGAGCATATAATTTTACTTATCTAATACTCTCATTTTTTTTCTTTTGAGTTGGAGTCTCACTCTGTCGCTCAGGCTGGAGTGCAGTGGCCCACTCACGGTCACCTCAGCCTCGACTTGCTGGGCTCTAGTGCTCCTTCCGCCTCAGCCTTCCAAGTAGATGGAACTACAGATGCGCGCTACCGTGCCCAGCTAATTTTTTGGATTTATTGTAGAGACGAGGTCTCTCCAAGTTGCCCAGGCCAGTCTCGAACCTGCAGGCTTAGGCAATCCACTTGCTTCGGCCTCCCAAAGTGCTGGGATTACAGGCAGAGCCACCAAGCCTGGCCTCATGTTGGTTTTTTTAAAACTACATGCAAGTTATTACTTTATAACCTAAAACCTCACTTATATGCCTTCTGCTGTGGCTACCCAATCTACTCTTGTTCTGTGAGAACATCCCCACTGTTGAAGTGTGGGCCTTATCAGTGATGACTGTCCTATAGAAACGTTGTGTCATGGCCACAGCTAATGATCCATGAGTGGACTCTTGACTCCATGTTAAGCCTATTAGATTTTCTCTCCCTGAAATTTGGGATTTGGATAAAGATGCTAGTTTAGTGTGGGTTGGAACCAAGAACAAGCAAATCTGGGAGCTATGGAGAAAGAGAAGTGTGCATGAACGGAGCCAAGAGGGAAAACCTGAGAAGAATTGCTTGGACTCCTGTGAGCGTTCTTAATTCCACTCAATCTTTTGGAATATCCAACCACACTCTCTGCCTTTGGGTTCTATAGCCTTAATATAAATTACTTTTTTTCAGTGGGCTATCAAGTACAGGGTGGTAGAAGAGATCCAAACTGGACAAGAGCATGACCTGTCTGTTTAGATTCATGATGACAATAAAAAGAGGCTGATTTTTTTCTTGTCTCCCAAAGCGCTGGGATTACAGAAGTGAGGCACCATACCCAGCATTAGACTGACTTTTAGTTCATTTTATAATTGCTTTAAATCCACAAAATGCTAGTGATAAAATACTTCACCCTGCCCTCTTCTACACAACACTACTCTTTTTTGCATGAGGTAGTCTGGTTCTGTTAGATACAACCAAAGACTATAACCAGAAATAATGATCTTGGTCCAATGAACAACTGAAGAAAAAACAGTGAAAGAAATCAGAGTTGATAAGCATTCCTACTTCCTCTGCAATTAAAAGTAGTTATTGAGGCTGGGTATGGTGGTTCATACCTATAATCCCAGCACTTTGGGAGGCCAAGGTGAGAGGATTGCCGAGTCCACAGGTTCGAGACCAGTCTGGGCAACTTTGTGAGACCTCATCTCTATAATAAATTGAAAAAATTAGCTGGGCGTGGTGACACGTGCCTATAGTTCCAGCTACTTGCTTGGAAGGCTGAGGTGAAAGGACTGCCTGAGCCCAGCAGGTCGAGGCTGCAGTGGCCGTGAGCATGCCACTGCATTCCAGCCTGGGCGACACAGTGAGACTCCAACTCAAAAAAAAAAAAGTAGTCATTAATTCAAGTCATTTCTTAAAAGAAAAATTCTTTTTATTAAGGGATAAAATGATATTAAATAAGTAGAGTATAAAACGCTCTTTAAAATTTAATTTAAGGTTCCTACCTTTGTTTGCAGTCTGATCTGGGTCACTAAATGAACAATCACTGTCGGGACTAAGCCATTAGCATTCTTTATATAATAGAGCCCAATAAAGATCTGCTGAACTAAAGTATTCCTAAATCTTAAGCCTTGGACCTCAGTGGCCTGTATATAAAATCAGTTAGAAACTAGAACTGAAACATTAAAAGCATTTTTTAAAATTTTATTATTTTTAAAGTACTAAAGTCTTTTTTTTTTTTTTTTTTGAGTTGGAGTCTCACTCTGTCGCCCAGACTGGAGTGCAGTGGCCACTCCCGGCCACCGCAACCTCGACCTGCTGGGCTCCGGCGATCCTTCTGCCTCAGTCTTCCAAGTAGCTGGAACTACAGGCATGCGCTACCACGCCCGGCTGATTTTTTTATTTATTATAGAGATGAGGTCTCGCTGCCCAGGCGGGTCTCGAACCCGCGGGTTCAGCCAATCCACTCACCTCAGCCTCCCAAAGGCGCGGGATTACAGGCTGAGCCACCGAGCCCAGCTAGTACTAAAGTCTTATAGAGACATTCTATAAAGGCTTACAGAAAAAAAATTACACAAGAACATAAGAATTGTAATATGGGAGCTACAAATTCAAAACACAGACTGGCTCAAAGATGAATGATTCCTATAGTTATGATTGGCCACCTGCAGAATTTCAAAGTTTCTTACCTGAATCAAGAAGAAAGAATTCAGATTTGATATGAAAGTAACTCATACCTGATATGACCGTATTCTCTGAATCAACATAAAGACCAACAGGACTGTCCTAAAATTAAGATATGTGGTCACTGTAGCCATTTGAACTTACAACATCTCTGATTAGTCTTTCCACTGCCTCTGTTCAACAAGTATCCACTGAGCACTTTCAATGTACAAGGCATAAGAAACTAGAATATATCAGTAAATAATGCAGATCCAGGCCCCGAGTTCCCAGAGTCAAAATCTAGCAAAGAAACCCATGAAAAAAGGAATTTTGAATACGCACTTTACACACTAATTATCAGGGACATATAGGATCCTACAGTGCCATAGAGCAGGGGGCACCTACCTTGCTACCTAACCTAGGTTCCCATTGAGCCAGGAAAATGGACATGGGGTGGGAGGTTAAACCCGGCAAAAGCAATAGCAGATGCAAAAGCCCCAGACACAGGTTCAAAACCAAAGAACTAGAAGAGGGTTCAGTATGGTAGGGATGAGTGTATAGGGTGGGGAATACAATGATGAGGTCTGAGAGCTAGGCAAGGGCGGAGTCAACAAACACCCCACAAACTACTGTAAAAGTCCATACTGAGGGCATCAGGAAATCACTGAAGACTTGGCCCTAGTGTGGAGGATGGAAGACAGGAGGTAAAAGACCAGTTTGAAGGCTTGTTCAAGTCACCCAGGAAAGAAACTACAAGGGTCTTAATTATTAAGGTAGAAACGAAGGTTAAGGTCTCTGGAAAAATTCAAGAGATACTTGAGAACTAACTAGAACTAATAATAGAGAGTGACATCCAGGTGAACAACGGAGGTGGAAAAAAAGAGATATAGGGAAAGACTTCATATCCTGAAAGGGAGAGAAGAGTCAGTAAGTAGATGGTTATAAAAAAAAATTAGCATCGCAAACTAAAAAACAGAGTACTCTAGATCAGCAGCATACAATAGAACTTTCTAATACAATAGCCCTTATCCACACGTAGCTACTGAGCACTTGAAATGTGGTTAGTAATACTCAGGAAATGAACTTCTAATTTTGTATAATTTAAATAGCTACAAGTGGCTACTGTATTAGACAGCACAGCTCTAGATTACTGAGACACAATCTAAAATATATGACAAAATTAATAAGTTTATGCAACAATATATGACAGGGACAGTAAGAATGGGAAATAAATTCCCACAGACTTAGCTGGAAAGATGTCCAAGATATATTTTAAAAATGTATATTTCAGAATACTACACACAGCAAAACAGGCCAGGTGCTGTGGCTCACTCCTGTAATCCCAGCACTTGGGGAGATGGAGGTGGGAGGACTGCTTGAGCCCAGGAGTTCGAGCCCAGCCTGGGCAACACAGCGAGACCTTGTCTCTACAAAAAAGAAAAAAATTAGCCAGGCATGGTGGTGCGCACCTGCAGTCCCAGCTACTTGGGAGACTGAGGCAGAAGGATCGCCTGAGTCTAGCAGGTTGAAGCTGCAGTAAGCTGTGACCCTGCCATTCACTGTAGCCTGGACTGCAGTGAGACACCGACCCAAAAATTAATAAATAAAGTAAAAACAACACAATCACACTGGACAACCATGAGCCAAACAGTGGTTATCTTGAAGATGAAGGATCATAGAAGCCTTTTGTACTCTGCTATGTGTTACTGAATTGCCTTGTGTGTGTACAAATATGCATTACCTTTCTGTGGAAGAAAACAGATTTAAAACAATTCCCTATTAAGCCAAAAAGTGTCTACAAGTTTAACTTACTTCTGATATAAACATACCTATGATGCTGTTATTATAAACGTATTCAATACAGTTACAGTGGTAAGAAAATTTAGCAAAAATATATAATTCAGAACAGCTTCTACAAAAACGTTATGACTTATCTATATAAGATACAACCTACATGGGAATAAGACATTCTGGGAAGAAACACATTAACAAGCTTCAGGTTTCCATAATAACCACAAAAATACTGTAAAAAAATTTTAAAACACTGTAAAGTCAGAATTTTATATCCAAATTATATCCTTTCTGTACTGTGATGAAATGTGCTCCTTAGGATCATATACTTAGGAGACAAACTTTGTCACAAATACATTCAAACCTATATCAAACATAAAACCATCTCAAGATGGTCTTACCTAGCAAGACCAGGGTAAGGACTTTTCTTATAAATTTATTTACTATTATCAGTTACAGGAATTTGCCTCTTTAAGCAGCAATCCTTTTTACTTTGGAAGAATTTGTCTTAAAAAGTGCATCTGGACTCTCTTAAAACAAAACTATAGTTTAATCTTCACTTGGCATTTTGGGGCCTTATTTGAATATTATCAATTCCAGAGTTCATTATTATGAACATCAATTACTAGAATTTGGTGGAGAAATATATACCCCTTTCTCAAAACACCCTTGACTGCTATATAGTAAATTTGCTTTTCTGAGTCGGGGTCTCACTGTCACCTAGGCTGGGTTGCAGTGGCACAATCATGGCTCGCCGGAGCCTTGACCTCCTGAGCTCAGGCTATCCTTCCATCTCAGCCTCCCCGAGTAGCTGGGACTACAGGCGCACACCACCACGTCCGACTAATTTTTTTTTTTTTTTACTTTTTGTATAGACAGTTTGGCTATGTTGTTGCCTAGACTGGCCTTTTGTAATACACAGTTTTTAATTTGTTCTTTGTCAGGCTGTCAGTGTTCACTGGTTGCAATCCGGACGCCTATCCAGGCTTTCTTCTAATATTCTGGCTTTAGTTTCAGCCTGGGAAACCAGATAACGAAACTAGTTAGATAGAATTACAGGTAAAATGAATAAAGAGTCGCTGAGTGAGCACTTAGGCCCTCCTACAAAAAACAGCACACATCGAAGCCATCGGTATGGGTTGCTGAGAACTACTTAGCTTATTACTAGCCTTTCTCCCTAGTATCCCACGATGTCTTCGACGAGCCAAGGCCGCTCTACAACTCTAAGCTAACTCCAGACAAGTCAGGTGTCGCGATCCAACACCGTGATTTCTGGCTGCGTCTGACTCCACCACTCACTCATAAATTCAAAAAGACAACGAGGAATGGGGGACAGGGTTGTCAAAATGCCCAGTTAGCGACAAACAAATAAAAACGTTTCTTCGTGCACTCTTAGCAGAAAAGTAGCAACAGCAACTGCAGCCAAAATATCCTAGGCTTGCCTGCAGCGTTCTCAGCTCCGTCCACGCAGAAACTCAATGAAGTAGTTCAACGTTTCTTGCGAGCTCTGGCAGAGGGGTAGACATAGACCAGTCTGGTTTTAAAGTCGCCCCAACAGAAAAACTAAGCTCCTAACGTTAAGTCTTCTCCCTGCATGAGAGGACGAGCGCAGTACAAGAGTTAGAACCAACTTCTGTGCAAGCGAGCACTCCCCAGACACACCGGAAGTTTTGAAATACGCTGTGGGCCTCCCACAGGCCAAGTGGTGCTCCCGCCCCGAGCGCTGCGGGCCCCCCGACGTCCAGGGACCCCTGCGAGGGTGCGGCACGCGGGGCTCGAGCCCCCGGCTGGGCCACAGACCCGGGGCGAGGCCGTCCATCACAGCCCGGTCCCGGCGCCTTCACCGCGGCGGCTCGCGAGCG